>NW_012156551.1:18911-25901 GCF_000151545.1 Saprolegnia parasitica CBS 223.65 | reverse complement strand
CGCGTCGTAGGAGCGCTCTACGAGCCACAAACAACTCTTGGTATAGTTTGTTTCGTGTAGTGTTACTCACGCCGCTAACCTCCAAGATGTGATATCGAATATCCGGCAGAAAATGCTGCAAATTCATGCAAGCGTCTTGGAGACACTGCACACTTGTTGGGCGCCATGCGGGTCTTTTTTCGACCAAGAATCCGAGTCGGGAGCGACGATAGGAGCCGCGTGCGACGATAATCAGCAATAAATGGATAATATTTAAATGTTTTTTTACATGGTCAAACGCGCCTCTTCTTTTGTAAAACGCGGTGTTGCGGCTTTGCGGAGGTGGGGCCGATGGCGAGACGAGCTGGCGCGTTCTGGCTTGCTCGCATCGATTTGTTGTTGCACGCCCATGATTTACATTGAATAAACACAAAAGAAGGTCAAAACACTGACAAATGGATGCGCAAAAATCACGAAAGAATTCCCACAGATCGCCAATGAGCCGTCACGATTTTACGGCCAGGAATCAAATTTATGGGTCAAGGAATCACGCGTGCATTCATAAATCACGAATAAAACAAACAAATCGCAAAATACTAAACGACGACGAATTGGGGCCTGTATACCCGCGATTACGTGCCGTTTTGCATCTGCAAACCTCGAGGCGTCTCCGTGTCGAGCCAGCTATTTGTTTGCATTTGATTTGCCATTTTATGTATTTATCGCCTTTTTTACGCGTCGTAGGAGCGCTCTACGAGCCACAAACAACTCTTGGTATAGTCTGTAATATGTGTTCTGTTGGTTATTTCTTACGTTTTGACGTGTTTCTATGGTGCGCTGCACTTGTCACATTTAGAATGGTTGGTTCACGATAGTTGTGTCTATTTGCATGATGAGGTCATCCCAGGGCTGAGAATGATGACGGTGTATGAAATGTCGAGTACGTTAACAACGAGGCACCTATTTCGGTTCAGTTGGAATGTTGGAGTATAGAGTATGGTTCAAGAAAGTGCATGTACCTGCTTGTTCGCGCTCCACATCTTGGACTCTTTTGCGTGGTTGGCATTTGATGATCTGAGTACATCTGAGATATTCCAACACGTAAAGCGTTTTTATACCCAACATGCTCCCCAAAAGGCGAAGAATTTGAGGGACGGCTGAAGCACCAGCTGACATAGGCTGTACCGCTCTGATCTTTTGTGCAGCTCTACTCCCTCACCTTCAACTCGACTTATCTTCTTACAATGTGGAATGTGCTCAGCGCGTCAACACTATATGCGGGCGGTGCAGCGAGGCTTTCTACGGCGCTGCAAAATTTCGATTGTAGGGTGCCATCTGCTGCGTCCAGCACGGTGCTGCAAACGAGCTCCCATCGAGATGCACCATTTCCATCGACGCCTACGCTGGTGCAACGAGAGCTGTGTACGACAATAAATTGGACCGCACGTGACAATTCCTGTTCAAAAGTTGTGCTCATAGCTCATCCCCAACTCCTCGATCCTGCTGATTAGTCGTCTCGCCATGCGACCTAGAGTGCTTAGTGCCTAGCTTCTGCAACGCACAACGAACTTTTATTTCTCTCCTTGACTGTAGTGCTCTAGCCCACCTAGGTAGGTGCAATCCTCGACGTTGGTGAGGAGACAGAAAACGTCCGGGATGACTATGCAGCGAGCGCCTTGACCTGTTCTTCGAGCGGTGTCTTCTTGTAGCCGGTCACGGGGGTCCCGACCTCAACGCCGCCGTTGAAGAAGCGGAAGGTCGGCAGCACCTGCACGTCGAGTGCAGCTTTGATGTCTTGGACGCCCTCTTCGCCCGTGTTCATCTTGACAAAGGCCTACACGAATATGAGCCTACGCTGCGACATCTTGGAGAGATGCGTTACCACGTTGGGATAGTCCTCGGCGAGGATCTCGACAAAGCCAGAGATCTGCCGGCACTTGCCGCACCACGGCGCCCAAAAGTCGCCGACGACTGGCTGGCCCGTCGCGACGATCGCGTCCCACTCGACCTTGGTGCTGACGTTGTACATGCCTTCTTCGTCCTTGGTGAAGCCAGCGAGCGAGAAGGCGCGCGGCAGCAGGCGCCGCGTCGCCGCCATCGACGTCATCGCCAGAGTCGACCGCGCCAGCATCGTCGCGTCCGAGAGGCCGAAAATGCCTGGACATTGCACTTGGCTGCGTATCCGGATTATCCGGATACAAGGCCACTGGGCTCGTGGAAGGGCGCCGAAGATCGCGGGCCGTGCGTCGGTCGCGCGATGACGATGTAATAACGTTATGCATTGGTGTATTGCGCCATGCAACTCGATGCGTGGCGCTAGAAGCTAATAGTATCGGCGCGAACGTGCAGGAAAACCATAGTATTAAAGAAGAGCGGTGGTCCATGGTACAGATCGAGCTCGAGGCAAGATACATGCGCGCATATGTCTAGAAGAGTGGCAGTTGCAGCAGCAGCATGGCATTGTTAGCACGCGAAATGCGTCGATCGTAAATGCACGGCTCTCTCGTTGGCCTTCTGCGTCTCGAGCTACCGGTACCATTAAAGCGCCCAGTGCCATCAACGCATGACTGACGCCCACGTTTCATCGCTTGCAGCCATACTGACGATAGTCACGTTTCGAAGAGTTTATCGTCATTGCTTCGATTATATAATAGCATTGAAAGAGCTGGGTATCATTGCTGGAAGGAATATGCAACGTGGAGCGTGAGAGATACCAGCGTACCCATACGTTGGCCCAATAGCGCTACGTAATGGAGCATCGACACAGAGTTTCTGCGCAATCGAGCTGCATGCGCAGGAGCGAGCATGGTGGCTGGTCCTCTCCAGGCCAAAATCAAGGTCGTGGTCCGACTTGGCGCGCTTTTTATTTTTCACATTTTCCACACGCTCTCGATTTTCACACACACTGTGCGCGGAACGTGCGGATCGGATCCATGTTGCCGTGGCGCGTGCTCATTGGCGAAAAAGCGTCTTATTTCGAAGGCTTCCCGTAAGTGCGACACAGGATATCGCGCCTTGTTAGCATCGCCTCCGATCCCATCAAAACGATTGTGATTGGCCTTAAGAAGTGTAAAATACAGCGTTGGGGACGTGGATTGGTTGAAATGCGAGCGCACTTACTGGAGAGCGCACTTTCGCCGCCTCAGTCGTCGCCACGTCAACTTCCATCCGACCGACGATGGTGTATGGGCATCCCAATGGCGTCAACTGCGTGAAGGGCGAGATCCACAACGTGCTCAGTGTCATGCGCGTCAATGCGCGCTGGGCGTCTACCTCGCGCTTCAAGCGAGAGATCCCGACGCACACGCAGAGCCCGCTCTTGCGCCGCTTCAAGGAGCTCCACGTGCAGCTCGAGGGCGTCATGGACCTTGGCGACGTCGACACGCTCAACGTCCTCGAGCCCTTTGTGCACGTCATCGAGAGCGAGAAGACGAGCGGCATCATCACGGGTGCGGCCGTCTCGAGCCTCAACAAGTTTCTGCTCTACGGCCTCATTCCGCCGGACGGGCTGCGCGCCACCGAGGCCATCAACCGCATCGCGCTCTGCGTCTCGCGCTGCCGCTTTGAAGAAACGCACCGCGACGTCGACGAGATGGTGCTCATGAAGCTCATGGAGCTCCTCGAGTGCTGCGTGCGCTGCGAGGCCGGCCGCCTCATCTCGGGCGACAACATTTGGAAGATGGTCCACACGTGCTACAGCATTAGCTGCCAGGTACGTCTTCGCCACCTCGTATACAATGCTCATGGCGTTGTAGCCGCGCGCTTCGATGCATCTCTGCCATACGGCCGAGAACACGCTGGCGCATGTGATTTTGACCGTCTTTGATCGCATTGCCGACATGGACCCGATCGTTTTGGGCGCCGACGAAGATGACAATGAGCGCGAGGTAGACGCATGTCTCTTGCAAGCGATGGCGCAAAAGGTATCTTGTAGGATAATGAGAGCGAGGTCGTTGTGCCCTATGGCATCCCGGTCCTCGAGCAGCTTCTTACGTTTCTCAGCGACCTCATCAAGCCCAAGGAGAAGGAAGACACGACGGTCCTCGGCCTGAGCTTGATCAACCTCGTGCTCGAGACGGCGGGCACAGGCCTCGGAGCGCACCCGTGTCTCGTGCACGTCCTCCAGGGCAATCTCTCCAAGTACCTGCTTCAAAACTCCGAGACGACCGAACTCCACGTACGGTGTACCATTTGTATCAAGGTATCAAGCAGGGGTAGGTGTTGAGTTTAACGCTGCGCGTGGTGTTTAACCTCTTCAACTCGATCAAGGACCATCTCAAGGTGCAGCTCGAGGTCTTTTTACAAGCGTCCACATGCGCATCATCGACAGTCCGTCGTGCTCGGACGAGCAAAAGGTTTGATTGCTAGAAACACTACGCCTCTGCATCATTTATTACCTTGGCGTAGGAGCTCGCCCTTGAAAGTCTGCTCGAGTTTTGCCGCGAACCGGCGCTCATGCTCGACTTGTACATCAACTATGACTGCGACGTGCACTGCACCAACCTCTTTGAAGTGCTCTGCAAGGCCCTCGCGCGCAACACCCAAGTGACAGCCTTCGCGCCCGACGTGCCGCCAGTGTTTAACATTCTCAACCTCCTCGCCTTGGAAGGGTGCGTCGATCTATTTGAAAAGAATGCAATCGCATGCTTCTTGCTAGGCTCCTGGCGGTCCTCGAGTCCATTGCGCGTCGATGCCCGCTCGGCGGTGCGTCATCCATGGCCGACGTCACGGGCTACGGCCTCGCGCAGATCCTCGACGGACCGATCCCGTCGTCGTCGTCGCTGCCGGTGCGTCTTTTGTGTACCTTGTTCGTAGCGAGAGAGTCTTGTGCTAGACGATTTCGCCCATGAGTTCGATCCGAGAGGTCATGCAGATGGTCATGTCGGACACCGAGTCGGAGACGGACGTCCACCTTGGCGGGTCGCCCAACGACCAGCTCGCGTGGCTCCACACGGCGCGCGAGCGCACGGCCGAAGTCCTCCAGCAACGTACTACACTACCACAACGAGATAGATCGTCGGGTCTATCGAGAGGTCGCGTAGGCAAGCAGAGCAAGAAGCGCTACAGTTTGGCCGCCGACAAGTTTCACAACGAGCCGAAAAACTGGGTCGCGTACGCGCAGCAACTCGGGCTCTTGCCGAATCCCGTGACGGCCGAGTCGGTCGCTGCCTTCTTCCACACGACACCTGGTACATTATCGACGACTTGCTGGCCTTTCTATTTGATGTTGATGGCTCGGTAGGGCTCGACAAGACCAAGGTCGGCGAATACTTGGGGGAAGGACCCGAGGACAAGTACCCGTTCCACGCCCAAGTCCGCGACGCCTACGTCGGTGCGTCTCGGATGCGTGTCGCCGTATCCTGGTGCTCATATATAGGAATGCGACTAGGCATGTTTGACTTTAAAAGACGACCTTGGACCAAGCGCTGCGGCTGTGCCTTTCGAAATTCCGGCTCCCGGGTGAAGCCCAAAAGATTGACCGGATGATGGAGACGTTCTCGCGAGAGTATTATCGCCAGATCCAGCTCGACAATCTCGGTAAACTAGAATCAAAGAGGGCACGTCTGAGCCTATCGGTGGTGGTAGACCAGCCCCTCGCGGATGCCGACGCAGCCTTCATCTTGTCGTTCTCGATCATCATGCTCAACACGGATTTGCACAGGTACTTTTCACATACGTGATATCTGGTATTACGACTCACATGTGGCGACAGTGACCAGATCCAGCGCAAGATGACCGTCGACGAGTTTGTCCGCAACAACCGCGGCATCAACGCCGGACAAGACTTGCCGCGCGAGTACCTCGTCGCGCTCTACAACAACCTCCAAGCCAACCAGATCAAGATGCAGACCGACGTCTCGGATCTCAACACGGACGACGCGATTGCGACGGTGTGTTCAACACGACTGTATCGATCGTCGATCTAATGGGCGGTGTGTAGGTCGACCGGTACTCTGCGCAGTGGGAAGGCGTGCTGAAGCGCCAGCAAAACGTCGTCGGCGCGTCCTTTACTTCGAACGCGTCGGTCCTCAAGCTCCGCGCCGGTCGCCATGAGCGCGAGATGTTCCGCCTCATCCTCGACACGACGACATCGAGCATTCTCACGGCCTTTGAACGCACGGGCGATGAGAGCACGATGGCAAAGGCGTTGGACGGCATTGCAAGCGCGACCAAGATTGCCATCTACTTCCAGTTGGTGCCCGAGGTCAACAAGCTCATTGCGGCGCTGGCCGCGTACTTTGTCGAGTTTGCCCACGGCGTCATGAACGGCGAGCGGGTATTATCGATGCTGCTGGAGCGCCACATGTCTCATAGGACACTGCGTAGGTGCACTTGCCAACGGTGGACTCTGCGAGCAAGCGGGCCGCGCCGGCTCGGACAAGGGCGACAGCGTCCATGTGATTTTACGCGAAGAAGAGCGGTACCAATATTTCCAGCGGCTGTGAAAAATGAGGCCATGATTGATTGTGCACATGGCGTAGGCAAAGCGGGCTCAAGACGAGTCGCACGCTACGCACGCTGCAGCTGCTCTTTGATGTCGTCGCCAAGTACGCCGACTGCCTCCGTCAAGACGCCTGGACGTCGGTGGTCGAGTGCATCCTCATCTTCAACGAGCTCGACATTGCGCCGACATCGCTGGTCGAGATGGACGGTGCGCTCATGAACAAGCGAGGGTTACGGAAAAGATTGCGTAGATTTCGTCGACTCGCGGGGCGTGCCACTGCCGCCGGCCCAAGCCCACCTCTCGCCGCGCGCGCAACAGGTTGGCTGATACACTGATAGTTGTATGGCTCCATGGCGATGGCTAGTCGTTGGTGGCGGGTGTTTCGGGCAAGACGCGCGAGCGGTCGCGCCGGCTCGCCGAGCGCCAGGCCGCGCATCGCCAGCAGCGCAATCTGCAGCAAGGCGCGTTGAACGTTGTGGCATCCGGCGGGTTTTGGGACTCGCTGTCGTCGTACCTCTGGAGCGAAGACGACGACGACGTCGACCTCAACTACCCGCTCGTGAGCA
>NW_012156551.1:7838-18784 GCF_000151545.1 Saprolegnia parasitica CBS 223.65 | reverse complement strand
TTGATACATTGATATATATGCATGGATGGATGATGGGTAGGAGCTCGAGGCGCCGTCGCTGCAAGTGCTCTCGGAGCGCTTGGCCGCGGGCTTGCACATGCTCGTCAAAGGCCAACGCCATGTACATGCACGACATGCCTCTCTCGACGTGGGAGACCTTGTTCAAGTATGTCT
This sequence comes from Saprolegnia parasitica CBS 223.65, assembly GCF_000151545.1. Lineage (NCBI taxonomy): Eukaryota > Oomycota > Saprolegniomycetes > Saprolegniales > Saprolegniaceae > Saprolegnia > Saprolegnia parasitica. The sequence continues at coordinate 18,610 of NW_012156551.1, read as the reverse complement.
ATCTCTCTTTCAAGAGGACAGGAGCGTGAAGGATATATGCCTAGCCTCCTCGGGCTCGTCGCGCAGTACCCCGAACGGATGGCCCGCGACCCTCGATGCGCTCAAGCAGCTCGTCGCCGACGGCGTACGTAACATCCTCCTCCATAGCGGCGTTGTCGGAGTCCATGCGGCTGTCTTGTGCAGGTGGCCAAAAGAGATTGTCGGGCTCTGGACAGGTGTGTGCATGCGTCTCGTCAACCAGCGCACGGGTTTGGAAGTGGACGCGCTCCAGCTTTTGTACGCGGTCGCCAATAGGTACTATTATCCTCTACCGATTGATACATTGATACTAGAATACTGACGCGGCTGGCGTAGCGACGCGGCCGACGGGTGCTGGATCGACCTCATGCGCATCTTGCTCTCGTACCTCCAGGACGAGCGCGCCGCGGTTGCTCGTGCGGCGTGGGACTGTTTGTACCGGAGTCTGATGCTGCCAGGCCACCCGATTGCACCGCTGGTGTGGAAGGACTGCTTTGAAGAGATCATCTACACGCTGGACGACCGGTCTCGGTGCGACAACAGACCAATCGGAGGATGGTAGGATGGTACTCATGGCGCCATGTGGCTAGCAGCAACGGACCCGCGAAAGACTCGAAGGATCTGAGCTTATACTCGACGACGCTCCTCTCCAAGGTGTTTTTGTACAACATCCACACGCTCGCGGGCCTCGACTGCTTCCACACGCTCTGGCTCAACGTGCTGCGGCGTCTCGCGACCAAGCTCGCGCTGCCGCCGAACGCGGCGACGTCGGTCGCGGCGCTCGAAGTGTACGAGACGACGCTGCACGCACTGCACAACCTCCTCGTCGTCATGACGGCCGAGGGCATCTTCGAGCGCACGTCGGCGCAGAGCCAGCAAGACGTGCTCACGCTCTCGTACGACCTCATCCGGTCCGTGTGTCCGCAGGTCCTGGACCAGCTCCGCTTTGACTCGACCCCGTCGTCCGACGCCATGATGGACCAGAACCAGCCGCCCGGCGAGTCGGCACAAGTGGAAAGTCCGATTGCGATCGAGATTTTTGTCGAGACAGAGACAAAGAACGACACCCGTGCAGAATGCTAAGCGACATGTACACAAGTGCGCTGCCGCCTTTCTTTTCTCGTGTTACTCGGTGTCGGAGCCACTGCTGTAGCCGAAAAACGCTGCGTCCCATCGCGGCTGGGGTAGCGGACTTACACGCCATTGCCGGGGCGTCGATGAAGCGGTGGTGTCGTCGACGGTCTCGGGGCCGGCACTGGCGGGTGGAGCACGGCGCATCTGCACACGGCGCTTGGCCTCGGCCCTCGCTTTGGCGGCTTGATTTGCCCGGTCCGTCTCGTCCTGCACCCACCCTTGGAGGTCCGAGGAGGACGCAGGGACGTCATCACTGTTGTTGGACTTGTTGACCGCCTACGACACCATGTCCTCCCACCAACCGGTTGAAATTGAAATCTCTGGTACCGCCCGCCGGGCCACGCGCCGCTCCATCGCAATTTTGTGGCGCTCCGACCGCAGCTGCGACGACTCCGTCTACGTCGATAGATAAAACGTGTGGACGAGCGATGGTGGTGTCGTACGTGCAAGGCTTGCAGCGAGGCTTCGAGCGCCTTTTTCTGGGCTTCCAGCGCCAGTCGCTGGCGATCCAAGTCGAGGTTTTGCTGCGCTTTGGCGTCGCACGCCAGGTCCATGCGGCGCTGCTCTGCGGCCTGCGCCGCCGCCACGTCGGCGCGGTGCTTCGCCTCGATTGCCGCCTCGGATGCTTTCGTTGCGCGGTATTTCTCCATGTGCTCGAGCCGATCGAGAAATGGCATCGCACTCGGCACATGGTCTATACGAAAAACAAATCATGTCCGCGGCCTCTATCGTGTCGAGCACGGACCCTGGATTGGCCCAAACTTGGTCATGGGATCAATACGGGGCGACGGTGTTGTCGGTCGGATCGCCTCGGACGGCGGGTGGTTGGGCGGGGGCATGGAGGCTGCCAAGTGCGAGAGGCTTGCGCTGCGATTGTGCTTGGCGGTTGCCTACACCCGGCGGTGATTCTATGGCTCCCACACCCTCGTGTAGCAAGACGCACGAGGTTAGGGGTAGGTTGTTTCGCGGGCTTTCGGAGCCCCAAGATGGTGTGGCGGCGAGGTGGTGCGCGCTCGCTCCACGCATCCGTGAGCACGCGTGGTGGCGCAGGCTGCCGTGGTGACGCCACCTGGTTGGGTGACGCCGGCGCCAGCACGGGTCGGAACGCTTGTCGCCGAATGGACTCAATTTGCAGCAGCTGCGCCTCGCGGCGCGCCTGCTGTTCTGCGGCCAGCGCGGCTTCGGCCTTCAAACGCATCTCCTTGTCCATCTATGGTAAGACAACATGACATGGTGTGTCGGAGCAAGGGGTCCGACTTGAATTTTCCGCGCGCGTTCTTTGGTCACGGAAATGGCGTCGTCCACGAGCTTTTGCTTGATGGCCGCGAGCTCGGCGGCCTTGGCCGCCGATGGAACTCTACGCAGCAGCAAGCATGACGAGTGCGTTCAGAGAATCTGCTCCCGGACTTTGGTTTCTTGCGCTTGAGGCGCTTGGGTTTACGAGGTGTTGTCTCGGGGCGCGGTGGCGCGAGTGAACAGGCGTCGCGTGGCGATGCGAGCGGTGATCGTGCCGACAATGGGGCGGCCACCGAAGCTTCGAACGAGTCGAGGCACTTGTCGAGAAGCCGCGACGCACGGTCAATCGGGTCGTCGTGCAGCTCCGGCGTGGGGACGCGCTGGCGATCCCGTGTGTGCTGCATCACGAGTCGCATTTGCGCCTCATGGTTGGCAAAGTACGCTCCGATCTTGCCGACAATGTCCATCGCGCAAGTCTGAAACGGACGCACTTGGTTGTGGAATTTTGTTGATTTAACTCGTTCAAGCGCCTCGATACACCCAGATTTGTTGCCACCTCGTGTGGCTTGTCGTGGAAGGTAGTACCGAGAAGAGCAGAGGAGTTGGCAGTCGCTGGGTGTACTTTGAGGTAATTGTACCGCGTGCGCGATTGAGAGCGATCTCTTGAACCCACTTCAACAACTGAACGACCTCTCGACCAGAGCATCCGCCAAACTTGCTGGCGTGCCAACACTCGTGGCCGCCTCGTTGGATTGCAGAGTTGAGTTTTGACAAAAGATGTTAGGAATCCGCGACTGGGGGTCTTTCCAGCCACGACGATTCCACTTGATTTTTTCAAGCATGTCGATTTGACGCAAGGACCCGTTGACGTGACCGCACGTATGCTCCAAGCCCACTGGTTGCGCGCATGGATCGACGGATTTAGAGAGCCAGATCCTGCAGTAGTCTCTTCTTGACGCTGCGACCTCCTTGAATGCAAAAAGCGGCAGCATCAAAATCTTACATTCGTTGCAAAGGTACAAGCGACGGCGCGCAGTGTCCTTATTACCGTGCGTTGTATACTTTTTCCAATAGCCGAGCTTGTACTAAGGTTCCAGTGCACTTCATGTCTGTGAAGGGCTCTGGAGAGAGTCTGCTGTGGACGGCCTGGCGCTAGTGTCGTCCATCATTCACTTCTTGACAGTCAGTCGCCTGTCCAACTGAAATGTCGATAGCGTCAGTAATCGGGTGCTCCTTTCCCAACTAAGACATGACTCGGCCACGAAGCGAGAGCGCTTCGTCCAGAACAGCCTTTCCAGTTGATCCTACTCTATGCAGGTAGATAACAGGCAAATGCAAGGGACTGTGTACGTGCACTGATTCCGTTGATTCACAATCGAATCAGTGCACGCTGTGCGCATGCGTGCACTTGGCAGACCATCTCGGCTCATTGGATCTCGCACCGTTCAAAGCGGCGACATCCGCCGATGGCACCAGCCAGCGTATGACCTCTCCTAGCGATTTTACATATACCGGTAGTACGCGGCTGCAAGATGATGTACTGTACTATGCTTCAAGGGTTAAAATCTCATATCGCTGCAGCAGTACAGTAGTCGCTGTGTCGAGAAGACCAGCAGTACGTCGAACCCGGTGCTCTATTTCGGTTTTGGGTGCGCCTTTGACGTGGCGAATCTCTGGCAACCAAACAACATCCCAACAACCACGCGCAAGGGTCTCGGATAACAACCACCACATTTCACATTTCACATTTCACATTTCACATTTGACTGTCCCATGCGCATGGCGACGCGCCACTCGAGTCCCGAGGCGACTCGGTCGTCGTTCGCGTCATCGTCGTCACGGTCGTCGTCGGTCTCGGTCCCCATGCTGACGCTGTCGCTGCCGGACGTGAGCCAGCACCCGACCACCACGGCCGTGCACATCAAGGTCCCCGAGCTCCACGGCGTGCTGCAAGAACGCAACTCGTCCAAGCGCTTTCGGTGGCTGCGATGGAAGCGCCAAAAGACGACGACCTCCAGCGCCACCGACTGCTGGGTCGACTTTGACGGAGACACGTGGCGGTGGTTTCCACGGACGGGCCCTGGCGTGTACAAGGCGACGCCGACGCACGTCCTATCGATCACACCGCTCTCGCGCATTGACGTGGCCACGGACGGCAGCTGCTTCCAGCTCTTCGACGACGGCCAAGCGTTTACGTTTTACACGTCGAGCCGCGACCAGTGCGCGGCATGGACGGCGGCGCTCGAGGCGGCGATGGTGGCCCAAGCCTTCTTGGCCAAGTACCACCTCGGGCCCGTCCTCGGGTCGGGCGGCAGCGCCTCCGTGCACAGCCTCGTGCTGCAGAATGCGCCCACGGACCTCGTCGTGAAGCTCGTCATTGGCCAGAAGGACCTCGTCGAGAACGAAATCGCCATCCTCTGCCACCTCTCGACGGCGTCGCCATCCCTGCGCGCGCATGTTCCGACCCTCGTCAAGGCCTTTGATCTGCGAGAGCAGCAGGCCACCGGTCTCGTGCTTCCTCGCTACGACGGCGGGTCGCTCCACGATCGCATGCGGAGCCTTCCGCCGCTGACGGCAACCAACGTCGCCTCGCGGGAAGCGGCTGCGAAGCGTCTCATGCGCTCGCTGTTGCGCATCTTGGAGCTTTTACACGGCGCCGACGTCCTCCATCTCGACCTCAAGCCGGCGAACATCCTCTTCAAGACCCATGAGGATGATTGCACGCAACTCGTGCTCATTGACTTTGGCCTCGCGATGCGTCCGAGTGCACATGACCACAAGAACGCACTCCACGACGCCGTGCGGGGCACACCGGGATACCTCGCGCCAGAGCTACTTTCAATGGACTACGAGCGTCCGCTGCCCGTCTCGAGCGCCACCGACGTCTTCAGCGCCGGCGTTCTTCTGTACAACTACCTCCTCGGTGTCGCGCCGTTCCAAGGAGCGACCAAAGGCCAGCTCTTGGAACGCATGCGCCAAGGGCAAATGGTGCGCCCGCAAGCGACGTGGGCGCTTCTCTCGGTCGATGCACAGGATTTCGTCATGAGCATGCTCCAGCGCAAGCCGCACCATCGCGCGTCGACGTCCTCGCTGCAGACCCACCCTTGGCTCGCAACCAGCAACTAACTCTGCCATAATTTATCAACGCCTTCCTTACGAGCGTTGTAGCATCGACATGGTCCAGTTATGATGAACGGCTGCAAGTCCTTTAGTATCTACGAGCTGATCATCGTGTAGAAGGCACAGAAACAACTTGTCTAGGAATAGGATGAAGATACATCAGCACACTTCATTATGCAAAATAGAGAGAGATGGAAAGCTCAAGCTGCGAGAGCGTCGAGGCGGGCGTCGGCGCGGGTGCGCTTGAGCTTGCGGTGGAGACGGTAGTAGGTCCAGTCGCGGCAGAACGTACACATGTACGTGCCTGCCAAGAGCACCGTGTTGGTCGCCGACGTGAGCGCATTCGGCTGAAAAAGCGCACACTCGTCGCAGCACGGCTCGGGCCCACGCTCACGCATGTTAAATGGATGCTCGTCTGTGAACGAAACCATGGCAACCTTCTTGGTGGTGGCGGCCAAGGGGTGGAGGACGTCGTCGTCTTCTTCGTCGGAGAGTTCTGGTGCGAGCGTGGCCGCGCGCGTCGACGCAGCCGGAGCGACGCAGCCAGACGCTTCGTGTTGAGCTCGGAAATCGGCGATTTTGGGCATTGGCGGTGGGACCTCGCCGGCCGCAATCGCCTTCTTTCGCGCTCGACTAGGAAAAGACATGAGACAACCACTCGGTTTGATCGCAAGGACATGGTACCGAGCTCGGTAGTAGGCGGCTAAAGGCGCCCGATTCGCCATATACCACGCCTTTTTCTTGGCCAGGCAGTCGTCCTTGTTCTTGTGGCGGTATTCCTTCTGCTTCGTCAGCGCTTGTGCGCGGTTCTTCTCGTAGTACGCCTTCTTCTTGGCCGCAATCTTCTACTTGTTGGCAGCGGCGTACTTCTTCTGTGCACTGCGCTGCTGCGCCTTCTTGACGTCGTCCGACACTTCCATGGCTTGTTGGAGAATGACACCACGAGTCCATTTTGTGGCACGAGCCCGTTGGATTCGATTCTTGTATCCGGATGATTCTGAGCTGGCAGGCTGTGCGCAGCGCATTATCCGGATCAAGCAAACACCCGTTGCTCCACGAGACGACGGCGACATTCGCCAAGCCCCACCCTCTTTGCTACTATGAACGAGCCCACGCGAGTCGACTAAAATGCAAGTCAAAACGTTATAGAGGATAGAAACTCTTGTGTGTCGATATCTACACGCGGGCCGTCGGGTCCGTCAAGACGTGAGCGACGCTGCCCATGGCGGCGGCCAGACTCGACCACACGTTGGCGATGCACTCGACGTGGGGCGGCACGAGGAGCGCATAGTTGAAGACGAGGCCAATGATGCTGGGCGAGAGCGCGTGGCGCAGCGAGACGAGTGCATCACCAGCATCAGAATGCGCAGCGAGAACCACTGCAGGAGCGTCTCGTGCACGTAGCTCGCCTCTTGGTGCGCGGTGACGTGCGTCGTGTAGTCATGTGGAAGCGCCGCGTCTGCTTCAGCCCAAACGCGCGCACCACGACCGCCCCCGTGATCGCTTCCATCACAAAGTGCAGATGCCCGCGTCGTGCGCGAGAGGCGATCAATGTCCTGGACGTAGTAGGCACTGACGTTTAGTAGTAACCGTAGAGCACGACGCTTATCGGGAGCGCCGACGCCTGCAGAAACCACTTGGATGTGCCCAAAGCGAACGCCGCGATGAAGACGTTGGCGAGGAACGCGGCGGCCGCGAACGGCAGCTTGGTGTCGAGCGTGACCATGTCGCTGTTGTAGACGCGGCTCGAGACGGGCGGCACGGCAAAGGGCACGAGCGTCGCGGCCTGAAGCCCGTGGAACAAGCCTCGGGACGCACGCAGGACGTGGCCAGCGTCCGGAAGACGACCATGAGCACGCTCGCGCCGGCGAAGATCGCGTACACTTGCACATGGTAGGTCGCAAAGGCGGATGCGGCCAAGGGCACGTTCATGTCGTGGCCCGGGAACACAATCATGGTGTCGTTGCGCGTCGACGCATTCTGCGAGGTCGGGTCCAAGAACGTGTTGGCGTCGAGGCGCGGCGGGAGGCTGCACGAGTGGCCGAGTTAGAGGTTGCTCGCGACCTGGAGGCCACAGCGCTTGCACGATCAAAAGGAAGAGCACGAGGAGCCAGCCCGCCGCCGAGGTACGCGAGATACGTCGCCGTCCCGATCCGCGGAGTCTCCTTCCTGGATGAGAGCAGCGTCGGGTCTTCCATTGTGTAGCTGTGCTCCTCGGACAGAAAGCCGTGTGGCGACCGAAGCGACGGTGGCATGAGCGTATCCGGCACCTCAAAGTTGCTACTTGATAGAAAGTTGACATTAAACAGATAGTACTGCTGTGCCATCGCACCCCTTCTTGGGTGGATCGGCAAGGAGTGCTTGTGATTGGTCGCCACGATTGTGAAGTTGCGTTCGTTTAGCTGTATTTTACCGTATTTTCTGTAAGTACCGTTCACGTACGGTTGGCTCTCCCGCCGCGCGGACCATGGCCGTGGAAGCGCGGGTATAGACTACATACGACCCGTGGTGTGTAAGACAAGTGCAGGACGCACCGTATTGTCGGTACCCTTGGTACTGTAGTCGTCGTCACCTCGTGTGCGTTGGTGGACGTGACCGTGGATGTTTCTGGAAAATCTCGACTTTCCCGTAATTCAAGCCATTGGGACGCCAAAGTTGCGTCGCGCCAGAGACCAAGAACACACAGCATGTCGACGCCGCAAGAGATGCTCGCGCTACCCGCGTCGACGCCGACGCCCGGCGGCGCGCCGATCAACGTCACGGCGGGCGGCAACGCGGTCGCGCTCGACCACCTCGGGCCCATGGTCGTGCAGGTGGACGGGTCGCTCATGCGCATCACCGACTGGGCGACCAAGACGGACCACGAGAAGGCCATGATCCAGCGCGTGATTGCCAAGCGCAACAAGGAGCGCCTCGACGCGCTACTCCTCGCCCAGGCTGCCGAAATGGACTAATGCACGTTGCACTCTATCGTTCTGTGTACCAGCCAACAACCCTCGTGGTCTCTACGCGTGGTGGAGGAGCGCGCGCCGTGGCAGGCAACGCTTCGCAGGCCGAGACCATGCAGATCGTAGGGCGTTCACTTGCAACATCTTGTCGTGTTGGCCAGCGTCGCATGGCAGCTCTGCGTAGCAAGCCACGTACGACGGGCGCTCCAAGGACAAGGCGCCCGTCAACCTCCGTCATGCGCAGACCGAGCGCTGTCTGCACCAACGATGGCAGTAGGCAGCGACAAGTGCCAGCGACCCGATTCCGTACAAGAGGATACTTACAGCGTACTAGTACTATCCAAGGAGGGCTCGGAGCACTTCCGGTCGTCGGCGCCGCGGTATGGGTGGCCGAGACAGCGTGTGGTGGCTGCCGCCAAGCAAGTTCCCACATCTGTGTCGTTGGGTCTTCCATCGTCCCCAGTCACGCACTCGACTCTTGTCGGGTAGACCCGATTCCCATACCATTAACCTTGAGTATTCCGTCGGGATTCGTGTTCTTGTGTGTTTTTATCCAAAAGGAGGATGCTCTACTCGGTCTTCTTGTCCTTGGCGGCGCGGCGCGGCGTGGTCAGAGTAAAGTAGGCCAGCAAGACGACGACGACGATCGGCGGTGCAAAGTACCACGAGCTCCAGATGCGCACGCAGCGCGGCAGATCCAGAATTTCAAACGCAATGCCAGCATATTGCATGGCGACCCACGTGCACACCATGCCTCCGAGATCGTACACAATCGCGAGCGGGTGCGCCTTCCCGGGCGTCAAGTACTCGAGAAAGACCGCGTGCGGGTGCGCGTTGCGGTCTTCGCTGTAGTGGAAGAGCGGGCGGTAGCGCCGGCGAATGTCTACATTCGACCATGAGTCCACATGTACAAGAATCGAGTCGTCGTACGCTTGGCGACTTCAATGTACAAGGCGCCCATGACGAAGAAAATGTAGTAGCCCGGCGCGAGGCCATGCCAAAGGGCGCTGACCATGAACGATGCCAGCGTCGAGAACGCGGTCGGCTTGCCCTTGCGCAGCGCCACGCGCTGGTAGACATCTACACAGCAGCAGCAGCACGATAGAAAAATCATCCAACCAAGAGGCGAGATGCCGACAAGCAGCGTACAGGTGTTGAGCCAGAGCGCGACCTTGATGTTCCAGCCGTTGATTGCGACGCGCATGTTGACGGGGAGCTCCACAAAGAGAATGTTGTTGTTGGTCAAGCCGTCCCTACGGATAGAGCGTCGACAAAGGTCGGTTGAAATGTGAGATTATACCATTTGTTGCGCTCGGCCGAGTAGCCGTAGCCGGCCAAGGCGCCGCCGAGCTCGGCGAGCGACCAGACCATGTACTACACGAATACATCTCGTCAGAAGGAAGACGCCAACGACGATGTGGACGTACAAAGCGGAAGCGGTACAGGGCGACCGAGAGACACTGCAAGAGGCAGCGCGCGACGAACGGCAGCTCCGGGTAGAAGGTCGGCGCGTCAATTGCATCGATCGGAAAATTGTCCGAGACGAAGAAGAGAGAAATGCACATCTACAAACACGTCAAATAAAATGTGGATACTATGGAGATATGGACGGGGTGGGTACGTACGATGGCCGAAAGGAGGTTCTTGACGTGGACGGTCCACGGCGCAACGCGGTGGGTCGTCGCCCACGCGAGGTACTCGTGAAACTCAAAACCAGGACCGACGAGGAACGTTGGGAAAAAGTAGATGAAGCCTACAGATACATCGTCAAACGCAACGCTCAACCTCAAAAACACGTACCGAGGAGCTCGAGCAGCGACGGGATCTCACGCAGCTGGTTGCGCAGCATGGCGGGCGTCTTGGTGTCGTCCGGGAGCGCGCCGTCGCTGTAGCTCAGCGCAAGGCCCGTGAGCTTCATCGTGAGCACCATTTGCGCAGAGTCCCAGACCAGGTCGGGCTCGTAGTGCTCGCGGTAGTAGTGGCACCCGATCAAGTAGGCGAACAAGACGACTCCCACGAGGCGACCAACGATCGCGCTACGCCATGCACATGAGATCAATGGTGCGGCAAAGAGTCTCCTACCGAGGCGCCACAAGCATGAGCAGGTACGTGATCGCGATCGCCAGCACCGAGTGCACGAGCATGTAGTCAAAGACAAACCAGCCGACGGCGAGGCCCAGCACCACGTTGGCCACGTGACCTACAGAGAGGAATCGATGGGCACCACGAGGCTGGCAGGCAGGCAGGCGTACGCAGCGGCGCCGACGGCAGCACGTGGTAGAGCGGCGCGACTGCGCAGCAGGCGGCGAGGGCCAC
>NW_012156551.1:6058-7738 GCF_000151545.1 Saprolegnia parasitica CBS 223.65 | reverse complement strand
ACGGCGCGGCCCGGCACCAGCGGCGGCGGCAGTTCCATTGAAATCCGAAAATGACCACCCGTGGTGTATGCACCAATCAGCGCGCAGCAGGTTGGCGTTGACGTGAACTGTGACGTCACACGACGGCTTGCATGACGCATTGCTCGACGCGGTGCCACGTCATGGCCACGTACGACGTGCTCGTTTGCTATTGCATTCGTGTACAAGTAGTGGCTGCACCACATCTTGTCTTTCGTGGCCCGCAACGGTCGCGTGAAGTGCCGATGGGATGGCAACGATCAACCACCTATCAAGTTGACCGAAGCGAGAAGGAGTGACCAAATCGAGTACGAGTCGACATATCGACACGCATCGGGGCTCGTACTTGTAGCTCGCGTATGTGGTCGGTACCCCAGTGCTTAGACTTAACGTTACCACGGAGCAGGAAGTCGGGGTTAAGGGATGTGTTGGCCGAAAACAGCTGTTCTGGTGCCTTAGTTGTCCATGCCGGAAGCTCATGCCGAAGCGTGCAATAATGTTTTGTAGCTCTGACCACGCAGCGGCCAGAAGAGTCGTATCAAGCTCTGGCATTAGACCCTTGTAAAATACAAAGGTTCGGTGACCATGTGCATGGCGGCGACCAAGGGAAAATAATTCTTGGCGGCAACGTACAAGCAAGGCCGTGACCAAGGCAAGTGCACGCTTCAACTCTAAAACCGATGGCCACACACGCAGGTCTCCATAATCAGCAACCATGATCATCGCTTTGTGCCGTGTCGTGATGCTGTCCACCACAGATAACGGTAGGTTACTATACTTGTATACCACATGAGCTGTCCACACGGCCCACGGAGCGTCGTGACGAGCTCGTTCGTATCGTTGATGTCCGTCCTCCTGCGAGTCGCGTGGTCAAGTCTTGTACTTGCACACGACCAAGGGGGATAAAAATGCCTCTTTGTTCAGCCTTGCGACCCTGCACGTTGGACGCAGCATGATGCCACTCTCCATCCTCCATCCTCTCTCGAGCGCCGCCATCTGGTGCCAATTGGCACCAGCAACTCAACCATCCGAGCACGGCGCACAACTAATTGGCCCGCACGTCCCAGGCAACACCGTCATCCGATGAGTTGTGTGCAGTGAGTTGTGCGGCGCCAACGCAGCGTGGGGCTCGAGCTATTTCCTAAATTCACTTGTGGATGCACCCAACAACGCCGCCCAGCATGATGATGCCCGCGTCGACGACGACGAGCGACGAAAAGAAGGTCCTGTCCGCGCTCGAGAAGAAGCGGCTCTACAACAAGCACCGGAATCGCGCGTTCCGGCGGCTGGAAGCCGAAGAAAAGATGCTCTTGGTACGCCAGATAGAGCAACTCGAGGCCACGATGGCTCACTTGCGCGACAAGCAGCCGGCGAGCGCGCTCACGTGGCGTGAGATCGCCGCCGTCTTTGTCGCCGAGCTCCGCGAAAGCCAAGCGCAGGCGTCGAGCCTCCGCGTCCGCGTCCAGCGCTACGTCGCAACGCGCGAGGCTCTTGAAGCGTGGTGCCAGCACACGCCGGTACAATCTCGCGGTCGCGTCGGATAAACGCACTCAACTTGAAGTATCTGCTAGACGGGCGCCACAAATCTGCTCGCCCACGACGAAGCGCGCCAGATTGCGTTCGACTGGATTGGCCAGCGCCTCTTGCACAACGTGCCAGCGG
>NW_012156551.1:0-5511 GCF_000151545.1 Saprolegnia parasitica CBS 223.65 | reverse complement strand
CCGCACGGTCGTCGAGCCATCGGGGAACTCGTACCAGATGACCACGTGGAGCGACCGAGTCGAGCGTACAGCGCTTCACGCAGTCGCCAAGGGCCTCTACGCCATCCATTTTCAAGCCGACGGCGCTGCGATTCTGGACACGCCAGGCACCAACATGGTGTACCTGCAGTCGCCCTCGACGTTTGGGGCGCTCCGATCGCAGCCTTTTGAAGAGCACGTGCTCGTGTGTCAATGGGCCATCGATGACGCGCGCTACGTCGTGTGTGCGCAGAGCATTCTGAGCGACGCGCTGCACCAGCCACGCCTTCTGGCGCAAAACTGGACAAGCTGGACGATCGCCGACCGCGTGGACGCGCACGCGACCCGTGTCGTGCGGTGTCTGATCATGGGAGGCTTGCGCACCGGCGACGGCGCGCCGGTGCCGTTTGCGCTCGAAGAGCCAGAAATTGCGAATGTCCACCCGAGCCAGCAGTGGACCTCGCTCGTGCAAGCAAGAGTGGCCTACGCGCAGCACCTCGAGACGCATTTAGATGAGCTTCTCCAGCGCGCGTTGGCTCGCAGCGGCTAATAGCATACACATGGAAGTAACAGCGCTATTTATTTCAAACGGTTGGAGTGTGCTCGATCGACCGGTGGTGTTGCCGTCGAAAGCGGGTCGTGGCTGAAACACAAATCTGCTGTGTCGTCGATTCTCGCGCGTTGCGAGTCTACCATCTTCAATTGTACGACTTCGATTGTGATGTTTGCAGCGTCTTGTTGACCGCTCGCCTTGACAACGTGGTCTTAGATCATCGCATGGCTAGCCCAGGAGCGTTGTTTGTAGCGAAGGACAACACGCAGATATGCAGCCCGCTCTTGAACGAGACCCGACAATTGCGGGGGGAAAAACCCTGCTCAGCTACAATTTGATAGCTTTAAACGCCAAAAACATAGCAACACTGTAGCACACCATCTCTTTACGACCCTTTCCTGCAGCTTTCATCAAAGCACCGTCGTTTTTTAACCTGAGCGCTGGCCAAAAATGTGGAGGAACCGGGGGTCGAACCCGGGGCCTTCCGCATGCAAAGCGGACGCGCTACCACTGCGCTATACCCCCATATGGTGTTACAGTAACTTTTTAAAGTATTAATAGTTTAAAGTGTTTTCGAGCGTAAAAGTAGGACGGTTTCGCACTTGACGCCCTGCAATTTGCAGTGTGGACATTGTCTCCTATGCTTTACAATATTAAAAAATAGAAAACGAAGATAGAGTGTGGAGAGATACGCGGTTGACGATGGAGTACAATGTCGAGAGAGGCTGGCGGATGGGATCAAATTTCGCACGAGGATGCTGATCGTGAACGGAATCCCGATTCCAGTGCACTGCGCGTTGGTATCCAAACTTCCTCATTCTGTTAAGCACAGTGCTCTTTCAATAGTCTACCGTCACAAGCCACGGTGTGCGATGATGGCGTGTGTCCCAACGATACGAGCAAGCCACCCACTTAAGATACGCCGTGACGTGGCAGCACGACGCGCTCCAGATATTCATCCAATCCTGTCGCATCAGGCGTTGTATTTTGGCCAATCCACGTCGAGAGGCAAATCCAGCTGCCTGACCGAGGAAAGAGCAAATGGGCGAGTCAGCTGTTGTCGTCTCGGTCGTGCGTGGCCGCGACCTCCGCGTCGTCCAGAAGCTTGGCGTGCAGGACCCGTACGTGGTGCTTCGGCTCGGAACATCGGCCCCGCGTCGGTCCGAGACCCATGACAACGGCGGGACAGCACCGATCTGGCACTGCACCGAGACGTTCACCGACGTCCCGTTGCCACTGCCCGTGCTGCAGATTGACATTATGAACAACAATTGGATCCGCGACAAGCCCATCGGCATCTGCGACATCGACCTCAACGAAGTCTTTCGGCGGGCGAGCGTCGCCGAAGCGTGGTTTCCTGTCAAATTTGAAGGCGCGCGCTGCGGTGACTTGCACGTCAAGCTGCAGCGCCCGTCGTCGAGCCCTCGCACTCGCGCCACGTCGACGTCGTCGTCGTCGACCAACAACACGGTGCTCGGCTCGATCGCCAACGTGCACTCGGCCGTCGCGATCGCAGAGCTTCGCGATGAGAACGCGCGCCTTCGCAGCGAATTGGCACAGCTTCGCCGGCTCTTGCCGCAACAAACCTTTCTCCACGCACCAAGCTACAGTACAGCGACCCGATCGCGTCTCGCCTCCTAAGCTCTTAGATCGTAGTGGCTGACATCCCGATTGTTTCGAGTGCGAACGACCTCCAGCAGCTCCGGCCGATTGGCATGGGCGCCCACGGCACGGTCTATCACGGTCTCTACAAGAACGACGTCGTCGCGGTCAAGTGCCTCGATCAAGTCGAGGACCTCACCACGTTTCACCGCGAAGTCTCGGCCATGTTCAAGTACTACATCGTCTATGCCGTGCATCGTACCATGCAAACCTGGGTAGGCTGCAGTCGCAGCACACGGTGCAGCTGCTCGCGATGGCCGACCTCGACACCAACCAGCCCAAGATCGTCATGCCGTACATGGTCCACGGCGATCTGCGCACGCACCTCGACAAGCGCCGCGCCAACGAGCATACGGGGTGTACGCTGCCACATCAAGCGATTGCCGTCGCGGTCGCCGCCGCACTCGTGGACCTGCACAAGTGCAACGTCATCCACCGCGACCTCAAGCCCCAAAACGTCTTGTTGTCGACCGACAATCTTGTGCAGGTCGCCGACTTTGGTATTGCGCGCGAGAACGGACTGCGCTCCAAGACGGCCGAAGTGGGCACGCCCCTCTACATGGCGCCCGAAGCCTTCTCGACGAGCCACTATGGCACCGAAGTCGACGTCTACGCGCTCGGCGTTCTCCTGACCGAGCTCGACACGACCATGCGGCCGTACAGCGAAGATTGCGTGAACGAGTATGCGCTGTTCATGCAAGTATCCAACGGTCGCCGACCCCTCCTCTCGCTCACGTGTCCTCTCTGGTACTATGAGCTCGCGCACAAGTGCATGGCTGCAGATCCGATCGACCGCCCGACGGCCGCGCAGGTGCACAAGTGCCTCTCGCAGCACGCGAATGACCCGCACACGACGACCACCAGCGGTGTCCCGATCATTGCGGGAACCGACGTGACGTTCGTGAGGCGGCTCTCGCCGTCGACCGAGCTCGCGCTGTACGGCTCCGACCCGGTCGTGCTCCAGACGGTTGCTCCGACGCTGGCGGATGCACGGGCGTACGAACGCCATTTGGGCAATTTGTTCACGTACAATCATCTCCGATGCGATGCACAAGGACTCATTCTAGTGTTGTATAGCCTCGATGCGCAGCCACATCTGGTGCGGCTGGTTGGTGTCGTCGGCGGCGCCTCCTCCAAGCTCGTGCTCGAGTTTTTGGACGGCGGCGACCTATTGACGTACCTCGAGCAGCCCGAGCCCCGACGACGCGTGTCGAAACTCAACCTTGTGATCGGCATAACGCACGGCCTCCACGCGCTTCATGCGCAGGGCATGGTGCACGGGCACCTCGAAGCCAAGCACGTCTATTTAACAACGCGCGGTGATGTCAAGCTCGCGAGCTTCAAGTTCGGGCACACCGGCGCGTTCTCGGACGATATCTTTGCGTTGGGCAATCTTTTCGCCCGCGTGGACGCTGCGTACGCACAGCCGTCGGCCCATGACCCCGTGTTGGCGTTCATCATCCAGCGCTGTTGCGCCGACGAGCCATCGGTCCGACCGTCAACCACCGACCTTCTTGCGTGCCTCGCGTCGGCGTCCGTCGCCTAAACCATCAACTCTTGGTTCCTTATTGTCTAGTAGCCAAGTCGCCATATAGATATTCATGTTTCAATCAACTGTCTTCTCGTTTGCCGGCGACCATCTATGGTCCGAAGCCAGAGTGTTTGGTCGCTTTGTACCCCTACCCCTCTACAACCCTAGTTCTCGCCGCCTCGCGCGCCATGGTAGTGACCACCGACTCGTCGGCGAACTCTGCAAGTCGACGAAGAGTCCGCATGGACTCGGTTACACTGTACAGGCATGGGTATCATCGTCATCATAATCAACATTTTACAGGGTGTGCGACGCATACAAAGAGGGTCTTCTACTATCGTGTCCGTAGCGTCACCGCGGCGCGGCGACGGGGCTGCATACCGGGCTCGGCTCGGTGCTCATCGAATCGATGCGCGCAGTCGCGTTCTCGTACCGGATCTGCGCCAACGTTTGTTGAAACTTGAGCACGTCTTGCGCAAAGATGCGCTGGTGGTACACGTGCGTCTTGTGTTCAAATTGCCGAAACTGCACGACCGGGTCCGTCGAGAGCACTGTCGATGGGTCCTGGTCGAACGGGAGGTACTGGTCCTTCGTGCGGAGGCCGTTGGCGACCGAGACCTGCTTGATGATGACGCGGTCGTGCCCGAGGCGCTCGGCGATCGTCCAGTTGGTCCAGTTGCGCTGGATGCGGTCGAGCGGGTACTTTTCATCGTCCGTGATGCTGTGGGTGAAGACCACGTACCGGTTCTCGTCAAAGAACTGGCGCGCGAGGATGTTTTGAAAGTACGCGTTCTGCTGCGTCGCCCCGTACGGCGACTTCATGCGGAAGTACATAATGTTCGGGTCCGGCATGTCGAGGAGCCCGTCCGGCTTTTGAAAGTAGAGCCGTTGGAGCGTCTGCGTGACCTCGTCCAAGGTCGCATACTCGATGCGCTGGCGGGCCTTGATGAGGTGGTACGACGGATCGTTCTCGAGCGGAAAGACGTGGACTTCGCTGACTGGCGCCATGGACGCCGGGAGCCCGCAGTGCTGGATCATCGCGTCAATGTTGTGGTACAGCTGCTTGGTGATCCAGTCAAAGCCGAGCCGCCGCGAGCTCTCGTGGGCCATGAGCGACGAGTTGCGCCACGACTGCTTGAACGGGTCCGAAAACGTGGGCACGGCCATGGATTTGGCGACCCACGAGTTCATAATGCAGGCGATTTCCTTGTACTTGCGCAGTTTGCTGTGCAGCGACGACTGCTTCTCGGAGCTCGCGTCCTTCATCGTCTTGAAGATCGTCGCGACATCCTTCCACGGCAAGAGGTTCTTGCTCGTTGCAACGAGCGCGCTCACGTCGTCGTCGTCATTGGTATGAGGCGCTCTTTTCTTGCCCTCAATCTGCTTGAGCTGCGACTGCAAATCTTGAATCTGCTGCGAGAGCTGCATCGCCTCTTGCTTCTCCATCATGCGGAACCGCCGGTTGCGCTCGCGGTTGTATTGCTTCTTCTTGTCGTACGCGTCGGCCGACGACGTCTTGGCTGTCTTGGCAGGCGCACTGCGCTTGGACGCCGGGCTTGACACGGCGCTGCTCATCGACGTATTGTCGTCCGCCACGTACTCGAAGCGGCTGGTTGCGTCCGGCGCGGGCTCGGCGATCGGGATTGGCGGCGGCTCGGACACGGACGCGAGCCACTCGAGGTCGACGTCAAAGTCGCATCCGGGCGCGGCTACCTGGCCCATGTCCATGTCGATCATCTCGTCCGAG
>NW_012156550.1:50668-58099 GCF_000151545.1 Saprolegnia parasitica CBS 223.65 | reverse complement strand
CCCCTTTCATCGCTCTCGACAGCGACTTTAGCTTTCTTCAATTACGCCAGCTATCATCCCCATTTAACGCCAATTATTGCGTTTTCACACTCCCAAAATACGTCCTGGATCACCCCTTTCATCGCTCTCGACAGCGACTTTAGCTTTCTTCAATTACGCCAGCTATCATCCCCATTTAACGCCAATTATTGCGTTTTCACACTCCCAAAATACGCGCTCGCTTCGCTCGCGGATAGTGCCCATCACATGGGCACTACCGAGCTGCATATATTTTACTCTTTTTTGCGGATTAGCTGTTGGGTGCGGCCATCTTTATCGATCGTTGAATGTCCAAAGGCGACTGTACTACAATTTGTACATGCGGGGTATTATGTATTGACAGGTTTATAGCTTTTTGCTGGTGTTATGTGGCTTTGACGCAGATTTTGTCGTCGTGGGCCTTACCCGCGGCCGCAAGCACCTCCATGCGACTACTAGAGTGCAAGATAAGCCCCGCGCCGCCGCATGCACAGCCACGGCTCGGCGATCGAATAAAGAAGGAGATTGCTAGTCTCTACGCAGTGGTCTCTACGTATACAAAGTCTTTGTGACAACGAAGATACACGCGAAACACGTTTTCATGGGGCTTCATACCATCAACATCGAGTGCTCCATTTCATCGTATATACAAATTTGAAATGTGCTAGTACAGTGTCTCATGTCTTTTTGGTCTCATCATCGAGAAGCGGCGTTGTTTTGCCGCGTGACCGAGTCGGTCCATCGATGTGCTCGCGCGAACGGAGCATGTCGCACCGGTGGTCGCCGTATTTTGCTCTGCACGGGCTCGTTCAATGCGACCACGGCGCGCCACGATCCACATACATTTCAATAAGTTTGACAAAAGCTGTGGATTTGGCAATAGTGACGACGAGCCACGCGGTGTATGCCAGACGCAACGGAGAGGCGACATTAGACACCGGGTAAATTATGGGCCGTGCCAGCGCACTGCGTTGCTTGTTATTTGGTACTCACACCTCCTCGACGCGGACAGGTCATCGTCGCACCGGTCGTATGTGTCAGTATCATTGCCGTTGAGCGACCAGCCTCGGTGGGGTGGCTGGGGCCAGCGATCGTCTCCATGAGTTGTGCCACACACTTCAGAGGTAGATGCGGTGTCGGTAAAGGCAGTGTTGGTATTGATGCGGGAAAAGTTTGCATTGGTTGTGCTACCCGTCGACAGTAACGCTACCTGCGTGAGAGCTGGGTGAGGAGGTTGGCGTGTGTCGGAGGTGAGACACTAAAATGCATTTTTTCCATATAAATCACTGTCGTCGACGAAGAAGCGTCAACGCGAGGGCACTGGGATTCGCTTCTCGACTCCAGTCACCGTCTACGACTCTAAGTCTACAAGCGTCGTCATATGTGGCTCAATGCGCGGCGCTAGCCCGGCGAAGTTGCAATGGACCATGCTCGCATTTTATTGTGTGAGGGCGCCTCTGGTGTATCGAGTTTGTCAATTCCGCTGAAGAAGCTACTGAGATCGGATGAAAGGTGTAAGGATCTAAGGATCGCACTATGGAAATGATATGAGCTCAAATAAGAATCTATAAACCAAATGCATTGTATTAGCCAGCGCTACGTAGACCTTACGATTGATGAGCACACGGCAACCGTGTCCAGAAAGTAGCTTGCCTTGCTAGGCGCTGGCGCAATGGTCGGCGAGCTTGTCGCGGCACATCGCGACCTCGAGCATGTACAAGAGCGCGCGCTCGGCGTCGAGCTCGACGTAGATGCTGGGGCTCAAGGTGAGCGCACGGCCGAGCTCGTGGTCTCGGTGCTGGCTGTCGTGTGCAAGCAGCAGGACGTGATGCGTGAGGTGCACGAGGTTAAATCTGCAAGATGACGTGCGCAGCGCCTACTGCGGCGTTGCTTGTCGTGTTGACCATTTTGGAATTTGCACTGGGTTTGGTATCCGGAAGGTGTCCGGATACTTCGAAACGACGCAACGAATTCGACGCCATCGTCCGCACGCCTCGCACAGCCTCGAGGCTGTCGCTGTCGGCGTTTGTATCGACTATACAACGCACAGCGCCACGATACGCAACGTCAAAGCAATTGTATTTGCTACCGCTACGGTGCAGATGGCTACGAGCAGCTCGCTGGACGTGCACCACACAAGTAGGCTCCGCGAGCTTCTTCTGGACACCTTCTGTACACCTACGCCAAGGCAATCGCGCCAGCGCTCTATGGCTACGACGCTGCTCATAACGTTACTGGTAACACCGGGCGTGCTTGGCGTGGCATCTGGCCTCGATGACGTAGACCGTAGCACTCGCATGCTGCATGAGACCGCAGCGGTTCTCATCAGACAAGCGTATCCCTGGTAAGTCAATATATGTCCTGCATTACAGAGATGGGTGACAGAAGAAGGACCTCGGCCACACAATTTTCACCGTCCACAGTCAACAGGACGCTCGCTGGCGACCGCCCTGCCGTGCGGCCAAGGCCCGCCGCGCCGGCGGATCGACGAAAATGAAATTGGGAAACGAAATTGCCCATACTTGCCAGAGTGCTATACCACACTTTGAGGAGTCCAAAATGCTATGTGACGTCGCCGTGCGAGCTCTGTAGCGAGAGCAAATGACAGCGGCAAACATTATTTTGATATAGTGTGATTTTTCGCTGTACTGAAATACTGTAGGGAATTCAAGGCCTCATCACGCAGCGGTATTACGCGCTCTTTCCTTTCCTTAGCCACATGCAACACGCTCTTTAACATGAATAAAAAGAGACGGCGTCCTCGGTTTCCGCGACTTCGATGTATTTTCAACCGAAATTGCATGTCGAATTTCCTGAAAACCGACGCTCGGCAGTTCAAGTTTGGTGTGAGTGCCCAACCAACGACGGCGACCAACAAACTGGTCGCACACCGGGTCGAGACCCATCGCCAACTTTGGCAGCCAGTTTCACGGTCCTTGGAGCTTTGGAACCCCGCGATGTCACGTGAAGTAATTGGGCAATTTTGTCACCACCTCGAAAAATGGAAAATGGATTTGCGCGTGATTGCGCTACGTGCAGCGTCGGAAACGACATGTACGTCGCTCAAGAAGTGTGTGGGGATGTATACACGGCTGCTACGTGGCGCTGGCACTTCTGAGGGCTGCTACTCGTCGTTGTGCTGAACGGTTCTCACACTATTTAAGACGAGGTCGTGCGTGAAGCAAGTCTTGTGATTGGCTATAAAGAATCAAGAATTGAGCCAATAAAAACATCCATTTCACAGCGAGATCCAAACGGATCCGCAAGCACAAAAGTGGTGTGGACGCGCGCGAGCATATCGGGAAGGTCCGGCGCGAAGGGCGGCTGCCGAAGAGGCAAAGCGCGCTGTCTTCCGCGAGAAGCGCAAGCGGAACCTCGACGGCCGCGTCGATGTGCTAAAGAAGACCAAGCCGACGCCGCTAGCCATCGACAGATTTGCACCTGGAAAGACCGCGCCACCGCCAGCATCGCGATCGGCGGCGCACTGAGCCCGGTCCACTGCCAGATAGGCGCACGCAATCCGTCTTCGCAAACATGCCCGGTTTTTGGCAAATTGTGCCCACTTTTCAGGCCGGTTACCAAAATGTGTCCAAACGGCTCATCGATTTGAGAAGGTTGCAAAAGTTTCGATTTCGGGTTGACAAGCCTCACGCCTGCCGTAGCGGTGCATGGCCAAAATGTAAGAAATATTGGAAAATGCTGGGATCCTTTCCAACGGCCCACTACAAGTCGCTAGTGATGGACAGAGGGTTAACGTGCTGATTTGCGGCATCCCTAAGCACTGGGTGATTTTGCAATGAATTGATTTGAATAAAATTGCACTTTCGAAACCACGCTCATGCGCGGAGCCGCAACGCTGGGATCATTTCAGTGGCCAAGGACAAGTCTGTCTAGCATTATGAAGGCTCAAAGCGCCATGTATTGGCTCGCGTTGAATATCTAGATGAATTATGTTGGAATAAAATAGCAATTGTTGGCAAGTTTCAAAACAAATACTTGCAGGCCTTTGATTGCCACGATCGTCAGCATACAGCCTCTCTAGCATTAGAGAAAGCGCCCCTTAAAATATCTCACCGACGTGTCAAATGTCAGGGCGTTCGTACCGCTGCAATGGTCGGCGCGGGTGTGTGCGATGGCCAATGGGCTCCTGTCGCTAGCTTTCACGGACGGCAAAAGGCAACGGCCCCCGCAACGTACTGCCACGAAGAGCGGCAGAGCCAGGTGCCGTAATCTTCCTCTCGCAGATATTTTGTCTGATCATCGTGATGTTTGACATGTTTGAAAAAAAACCATCGTTTGAATAGAACGCCGATTCTCTGTACGTCCAAACGACAGCTCACAGCGCTTAAACGATAGGCTCGACCGCGTCGGCCCGTCTGCTGCTGTATGTGTTCGCCGACGTCATTATGGCTATTGTACAGTGCTCAGTATCTGCCAAGACATTTGTTTGCCCAGCCGGGCTCAGAGAGAAATAGTTTACGAGGAGGCGTTCAGTCACGGCGTTCCGTGGTAAGAAGAACAGTCCTGTAATTCGGTACGTTGCAGATCATGCAGCGCAGCGCGCCAAATTGGATGCTACAGTCTTCAATGAACCGCCTAAAGGGCCGCTGCGTCGCTGATCGAGGCCACAGCGTCTCCAACCTTAATTTTCGTATTGCCATAAATACCAAATGTAGCCACATTCGAACGCCAAACGATCGGTGAAGCGAGAGCTGGAGCACAATTTGTGATTGAAAACAAAAGCGCTCATACTTGGCATGGTGATAGAATGCACTTTGGAGAGTACGAAACGCTATATGTCGTCACTGTTCGAGCTCTACAGCGAGAGTTCTTGACAATATATTTAGCATACTATTTGAAGCCAATATTTACCGGTATAGTGTACGCATTCAAATAGTATATTAAAATGCAAGCAGCGCCGTAGCGGGCTCAAGATTCACCATCGTCAATGTAACATGCTCTCCGAGACCATAGAAGAGAGATAGCGCTCTCGGATATTGCGAAAACGCAACATTTTTCCTCGAATTTATATGTACAAGTCGGAGAAAAACGACGCTCGGCAGTATGACTTTGCTGCGAGAGCCCAAGCGCCTACCACGTCCCAAACGCAAGTCGCTGGGCCAGTCCATATACATAGCCAACTGTGGCTGCCCGCGTCGGAGTCGGTCGAGTTTTCGAACTGCGCGAAAACACGTTGTGCATCTGGGCGCTTATTTGACCACCTCGAAAAATGAACGTTGGAATTCGCATGCATGCGCTGTGTTCGGCGTCCAAACCTTCATCTACATGATACAAGGATACTATAGTACGACATGAACCGGTGCAGCCTCGCGTTAACGCGTCTGTGCGGCGTCGATCGTCGTAGTAGTGGTGAATCTCACACTATTAAAAATCTACCAGCCTGATATACTGTTATGTATTCGGATATGTCTGTGCGTATCGAACTATCAAGTCAGCGTTATCGTCGCCAATAGCAAATTCGTTCCCAAAAACACGTATAGACAATACACTATCCGTTGAACTCGAGCACTATAACCAAAAAACTAAGTAGCAGTTGAATAGCAGGAGACTCTAAGCCTCGTGTGTGGTACAAGTGAAATGTAGCATTCTTGATACTTTCGGGTCGGTTCAGACGAGGCAAACAAGAGCGGCCATTCCACACGAATTCTTTGCCAGACATCGCCTTGCACCATGAAGACGACGCAGCCTACGTGAGCGTTAAGAGCGAGCTGTCTCGATCGCTTGATAATTGGAGCAGAAAGCGGTTCGTTGGGCGCAAGAGGGCGAGAGGTTCGTATGGTCGCCAGCAGTCTCCGTGCCGTGCGCAAGCAGCATCAAATCTGCGTGAGGTGCTCCAGTTGATAGCCATGCCGTGAGATGACGCGCGCGCAGAGCCTACTGCAGCGCCGACGTAGTCGCGGTTCTGGTCTATTGTCCGGAGACGGAGCCAGATGGTTTGTCGCATTGCCGCTGAGCGACCGATTTACAATCGGTCCGGTCGCCGCCCGCCATGCTGCGACCCTGTACCTCACGTCTTCCGCTGAGCGCATCGATGGTCCGCGCCTTCTACTCGACATCTTTGTTCAGCCTACCGCTCACGGCCCCGAGCGCGGCGCCGTCGACCACGTGCACGCTGCGACGCTCCAGAGCTCCTCGACGAGAAGGCCTATGCACGCGTCGTACATTGGTAGCCTCGTGCTACTGGCTGCTCGTGCAAGCACTCGCAGGCTTATATTTTCCAGCACTGGTTGGTCTCGCGCTTGATCTTTCTCTCCAAGACCGGCGGCATTGCGTGCCCTCGATCAAGACTGGCACCATGGCCAATCTTCTGTGCAGGCGGCTCGAGGCTTTTGCCAGGCCGTACGCCTCTACCTATGCTAGTCTACATAGAGGCGCTCAGACGACGTCTCTGTAGACATGGCGCAGGCCCTACAAGCGCCGCATGACGAGCGACCGAGTCGACCAAACACGATGCCACTGCCCGTTTCTTCCCCGAGGCGCCTTGCTCTTTTTTGGCAGCTACATGCTTACGTTGCCGATTGTCCTGCGCCACAACCTCCAGCCTCTCACGCCGTATCAGTCGTTGGCATCTATCGCGGACGTCAATACACTGCGTAGCTGTGCCGCCGATCGCGACGCCTGGAAGAACTCTACGGAGCTTGTCGTCACGGCGCTCAATCGTGGCCGCAAGTGCCCTCGGGCAGCTACAGAAGATCAAGACAAGCCCTCGCTTGCGCCGTGCGCGGTTCTCGCAAAGGAATCGGCGTCGTCTGACTGCCGCTCCTATTTGAGAAAGTAGACGCGCCGTCGATAAGCAATGTCAAGGGTGATTTCGACCCGAGCCGACGACAGCAATCCTACCAACGGCCCCACGTCGCCCAATCCAATTCTGTCGGTCACAAATAGAATCAATGTATCGCATATTCGGTGGCATCCCATGGCAGCAATCCAACTCTGTGTCGCACGTCTTAATTTAAGCTCAGGTGCCGGTCCCCGACGCTCACTTGCAGTTTGACGCTCGCAAGTACACCCGCCAAAAACAAACTCTTCGAGTCCGTACCAGCGCCATGCAGAAGAAGCGCAGCATGATGCACCACATCTCAACGCTGCTCTGGAAGAACCGCATCATCAAGCAACGCCATTGGATCACGACGCTCATCGAGATTGCGGTCCCGACGCTCTTTGTGCTCCTCTTCGCCTACTTCAAGACGCTCACGGACAACGAGACGATCCCAAGTGGGTGGCAGCTGAGCACGACCGCTGTCCCCGTGACCATGGTCAACCCCAGCGCCTCGTCGTCGTTTGGCGCCGCGCCCAGTCCCGCCGGTGTCTTTATCGCGTCTGAGCCGTCCATGTCCGGGCTTCTCCTCGGGTACGTGGCCTCCATGTACACTACAAGTCTCTCACCAATTG
>NW_012156550.1:49308-49957 GCF_000151545.1 Saprolegnia parasitica CBS 223.65 | reverse complement strand
CTGCAAACGCTCGTGACCAAGTTCTTGGCGTGTGCGCCGTCCTACGCGAACGGCACTGTCGGCGCCTGCTTGCCCAAGTCGTCGGCGCAGCTCGCGCAAGCCCCCGCGCTTGGCAATCAGCTCTTCTCCGACGCGGCGGTGCTTGGTGCGATGACCAACATGATCTCGGACGTGGCGATCCAGTCGCAGTTGGGGTCCCCGAACGTCACGGCGTTTGCCGAGCAGATTCCACTCAGCGCGATGGGGCAGCTCGCGGTGCCGCTTCTGCAAGCGCCGCAAGCCTTCTTGGCCGACACGACGTACCCGTTTCCAATCCCAAGCTACATTTCCGCGCCGTTCTACGACTTGGTCGGGAACGTCTTCCCGCTCGTCTTTATCTTGGCCTACCTCTACGCCGTTTCCAAGGTAGTCGTCCCAACGGCAACGTGAGACTTGAACCGGGATATGATGCTTAGGTGCTCGTGGTCCTCATCCAAGAAAAAGAGACCAAAGCGCGCGAACTCATGAAGATTCTGGGCGTGAGCGAGTCGTCGATCGTGTTTTCGTGGTTCATCACGTACCTCGTCATCTTCCTCGTCGCGTCCATCCTCCAGACGCTCGCAGCGACGATGCTCTTTCCCAACACCAACGGCGGTCTTCTCTGGATCTT
>NW_012156550.1:45709-46585 GCF_000151545.1 Saprolegnia parasitica CBS 223.65 | reverse complement strand
CCAGCAGCTCGTCTCGGGCGTGAGTCTACCGGCCTTCTGGCTCTCCAACTACTGCTTTGACCTGCTTGTGTACGCCATTCCATTTGCGGCCGCGCTCATATTGATCAAAGCCTATGGCATCCAAGCGCTCACGGGCGACGACTGTGCGGCGTGTGCGTCCAACACGCCGCAAGCCGTCTTTCTGCTCTTCTTCTTCTTTGGCTTTGCGATCGCGCCGTTTACGTACTGCATGTCGTACTGCTTCAAGGAAGCGGCGGCGGCGCAGTTTTACACGCTCATCATCAACATGGTGCTCGGCCTCATCCTCATGATCGTCTCGTTCGTCCTCGACGTCATCTCCGAGTCGGCGAAGGACGCCAACGTCTACCTCAAGTACATCTGGCGGCTCTCGCCGCTCTTCAACCTCGGCAACGGACTGCTCACGATGAGTCTCAAGTCGCTTGTCGGCTCCATCACCAACTCCAAAACCGTCGTCAGCGCTTACGACTGGGACGTTGCGGGCACCGAGATCACCTACTTGGCGATCGAATCGGTCGTCTTCTTCGGAATTGCCCTGGGCATTGATGTGCTCTTGAGCTTTCCGCGGGTCAAGGCCATCTTCTCGCGCGACCCGCAGCTCGACGCCAAAGACGATCATGTCGACGATGAAGACGTGGCCGCCGAGGCCAAGCGCGTGCTCGACGGCCATGCCGATAACGACATGATTGTCATCAAGCGTCTGAAGAAGGTGTACACGGGCAACAAAATCGCGGTTCGGAACCTCTCGTTTGCGCTGCCTAAAGGCGAGTGTTTTGGCTACCTCGGGGTACTTTGCATTTTGAGATTGTTTTTCTCATAGAAAATATGGCGTAGATCAACGGTGCGGGCAAAACGACC
>NW_012156550.1:43345-44446 GCF_000151545.1 Saprolegnia parasitica CBS 223.65 | reverse complement strand
ACACCATACAATATATAGCTGCATTGACGATATTCACCATTCAGGTTTCCAGGTCAGCACGTCCTACTGTGGTCAGCCGCCACCGCCGCAGCCGCCACTACCGCAGCCGTTTTAAGATCGTTTGTGAACGGTCGGTTGAAGAAGCTGCACAGTATTTAGGAACGGGTGAGACAGACCATCATTCTAACTAGTGTGAGTGCCATGTACCAGAACCACGATTGTCAGCCCACAGACGCGCCAACGCGACGTAGCAGATACGCATACCTTTCCACACACTCCTTGAATGGTGCACATGTTGTTTCCGACGCTAAACGTGGCGCAATCATGCGGGAATCCATTTTTCATTTTTAGACGTAGCGACTCAATTGCCCAAATACTACACGTGATATCGCGGAGTTCCAAAGCTCCAAGGACCGTAAAACTGGCTGCCACAGTTAGCGATGTGTCTCGACCCGGTGTGCGACCAGTTTATTGGGCCGCGTCGTTGCTTGGGCGCTCACATCAAACTCGAACTGCCGAGCGTCGGTTTTCACGAAATGCGGCATGTAATTTCGGTTGAAAATGCATTGCGATCGCGGAAACTGAGGACGACATCTCTTTCTTATTATGCTATAAGGCGTGTTGCGTGTGGTTGACGGAGGCAGCGTGCGCTCGATATCGCACTGTGTGAACTCCATACAGTATTTCGGAATGAGCAAAAAACACTATAATTACCGCCGTCATTTTCTCTCGCTACAGAGCTCGCACGGCGACGCTACAAAGCATTTTGGACCCCTCAATGTGTCCTCCAGCACTCTGGGGAATATGGGCGATTCCATTTTCAAAATTCATTTTCGTCGATCCGCCGTGGCAACGAGCATGCGCCATCCCAAAATATGGCTATTAGTGGTTGTAAATGGTAAACGCCAATAATATCTGCCACGTCGTGCCATACGAAAATTCGCATGTGCCTGTGTCTCCGTTCCAGCGACAACTATGGTAAACCTTCAACTAAATAGTACGCGATCTTCGATTCGGACGATTTCAAGCCGACTTGTTCATCAACACCGTCCAAGAGCAGCACAATGTGGCGTAGCTGGGACTCGACGACGCGGTGCGCGT
>NW_012156550.1:19990-43245 GCF_000151545.1 Saprolegnia parasitica CBS 223.65 | reverse complement strand
GTAAAGAAGCCACCACACGGCGCAGGACGCGTGAATTGCGACAATGACGTCGGACGCCGCCACAAGCGTAACGAGCGCCGCGAGCACCGACTGCCACTGGACGAGTGTGTTCTTGCCCATGGGCGCACACGCCATGTGACGCACCCAGCGCGTCGTCGCCTGCAGTACGATTGGCGCTGCCAAGAGGTCGGCAAAGATCACATGCAGTCGCGTGCTGGTGCCGAGCTCGGTGCGGCCGTCCTCGACGCTGGCGACGTTGGCCAACACTTCGACGAGCGGATCGACAGCAGCAATCGAAAGATTCTTGCTGCCCTTGGCAATCTGCCGCAGCGTCTCGTCGAGCGACGCAACTGCCTTTGCAATGAAGCCGCGCTTGATGGCCGCGAGGACACCATCCGAGTGTAGTACGAGCGATTTGAGCAGCAAAAACACCTGCGGGGAGGTGCCGCTGCGTGCCAGGGCCGCCTACCAGAGCTGCGCGTAGAACACACCTTGGGCAAGCACCGCGCGCTTCGAGGTGTTGTAGGCACGGACGTAGTTGATCAGCAGAGCGAGTGCCGCCGAGGTGCGTTGGCCGCCGGATTGCAAAGCGTCGTGTAGATGGTGATCATGTGCCGCGGGAGCACCAGCGTCGTTGCATCGTCCTGTACAGTCATGGAGGCGAAAACAAAGACCGGTGAGGAAGCTTGGGTACAGCACAAAGCTGTCGGACGCCGAGACGCCGCGCAGTCGCATCGTGTCAGCGGCGCTAAGGAGCCGGCGTCAGGCCACGGGCACAAGGTTGTGTGTAGGCGCAAAAAATACCTCGCCCAACTCGGCGATCGACGTGAGGATCGATGCGAGCTGGCACCACCTCCGTGTGCACGAGCGGTGCGAGAGAGGCCGTCGAGAAATTGGCCAGGGCTCCGCCCAAGGGCCGACTCGGTGGCTCGTCACGCACGGATAGGCTGCGCCATATCTACAGCGACGTTGCGTGAGCGCCTCGGCCTGAGGCCTGCGCACGGCGTGCCACGTACCACTTGCCTGGAAAGGTGGCGATGATCAGTCTGAGAACCGCGGCAAGAACACTAGTGATTGGATTCCTTGCCACTCTGATTGGCCAGAAATCGCAAGTCCTGTCGCTCTTATTGGCTGAAACGCCTGGCGTCGAAAATGACCGACGAGGAACGCTCCATTGCGACCGAGCGATACCTCATGATTGCATGTGCGTAGAGACTGTTGATGGAGTCTCATCGAGCACAATGCAGCAGCATCAGTGGTGCCCAAGAAGCCTCGGTGTCGTCGTTCTGGCGTCGCCACTTATCTTCTTGGCGTTCGCCATTTACAACCACAAGTAACCATATTTGGGCGAACATAGGCCGCCTCACCGGCGGATCGACCAGAATGAAGTTTGAAAATAAAATCTCCCATACTTGCCAGAGTACTAGACCACACTTTGGGGAGTCCAAAATGCTATGTGACGTCGCCGTGCGAGCTCTGTAGCGAGCACAATTGACAGCGGCAAACTGTATTTTGATATAGTGTGATTTTCTCTGTACCGAAATAATGTATCATGATACAAGGCCTCATCACGCAGCGGTACCGCGCGCACGTTGCCTCCCTCGGCCACAAGCAACACGTTCTCTAACATGAACAAAAAGAGATGACGTCCTCGGTTTCCGTGACTTCGACGCATTTTCGACCGAAATCGCATGCCGAATTTCCTGAAAACCGACGCTCGGCAGTTCGAGTTTGGTGTGAGTGCCCAAGCAACGACGGCGCCCAACAAACTGGTCGCAGCCTGGGTCGAGACCCATCGCCAACTGTGGCAGCCAGTTTTACGGTCCTTGGAGCTTTGGAACCCCGCGATGTCACGTGAAGTATTTGGGCAATTCTGCCACCACCCCGAAAAATGGAAAATGGATTGGCGCGTGATTGCACTACGTGCAGCTTCGGAAATGGCATGTACGTCGTTCAAGAGGTGTGTGGAGATTTATACACGGCTGCTACGTGGCGCTGGCGCGTCGGTGGGCTGCTACTTGTCGTTGTGCTGCATGGTGCTCACACTATTCATGACGGGTGTTGAACAAAGTCTTGTGATTGGCTAGAAAGATTAATGAATTTAGCCAATAAAACCATCGATTCCAGATCGTGTTCCAAGCGAGCCGGGCTGCGGATCGGGAAGCACAAGAAGTGGAGTGGACGCGAGGCAGAGCGCGCTGCCTTCCGCGAGAAGCGCAAGCGGAACCTCGACGGCCGCGTTAAGGCGCTCAAGAAGACCAAGCCGACGCCGCCGGCCATCGACCTGTTTGCGCCCGACGAGACCACGCCGCCGCCAACATCAAGAAGTACACCGACGAAGGCATCGCGCTGAGTCCGGTTCACCGCCAAACAGGCCGACGCAAGCCGCCCTCGCAAGCCGGCCCTACAGCAGAGCCAAGACGACCAAGGCGCCAAGTGCAGCGAGCGCCGACACCATGGGTGCCATCGTGGGCCGACCCAAGGCGCTCATGGCCGCCACCAGCTATATGCGGGAGGCCGACGCACTCGACTTTGTCGGTAACACGACGAACACGAAGCATAAGAAGACGAAGAAAGCCAAGTCGTCGTCGTCTTCGTCTAGTCGAAGGGTGTAGAGCACGAATCATGTGTAGGTCCAGCTACCAGAACGCGATGTACCCTTGCGCCATGAGCTGCTGCACGACACACGCCTTGGTCTGGGGCAACGATCTTGGTGTCGCCAATCAAAGCGACAGCAAGCTGTCAAAGGCGGTGTGTTGGGCCACAAACACGAGTCCTGCGCTCGTATTCTATCCTATTCATCAATTCCTCTCCATCTCACAAAAAAAAGCTTACCGCGACATCGTATTGTTCGAAGAGCGCGTCCAAGATTATGGCGTCGCAAAGACGGTGCCAGGCGCCGAACTGTACGCATCGATCGAAATCAAGGCGTCCTTGTCGACGCCTTTTGTACCGGAGGCTGTTAACATCGACGAGCACGATGTGCGTGGCTTGATAGTTCAATCTGGCCACGGATGGAGACTTTTTCCAGCATCACATCAATACGGGCGGCGTCGCCCTTATCGAGCACCAACATGGCCTCTTACAAGTGGTCGCACGAGGGTCGACGTTGGCCGGAAGCTTGCGCCACGAAGGACGAGTAGGAGGATATGACGTTGAACCGGAGTGCAGCGGATGACGGTCGGCGCGTGCAGCCGTATGCAGGCTCGGCGTCGAGACGCAAATCGAGCGTTGACGGTGCGTACGTACACGTAGATCGCGCCTGCTGTAGCGGTACATGGCCAAAATATAAGAAATATTGAAAAATGTTGGGATCATTTTCAACGGTCCACTACAAGTCACTAGTGATGGACAGAGGCTCAACATGCAGATTTCCGGCATCCCTGGGCACTGGGTGATTTTGCAATGAATTGGTGTTGTCGACCAGGTTGTCGACAAGTGGCGTCGACGTCCTGAGTGGTGCCTCTAAGACGGCACTACGATCTTAGTTTGGAGTGCTGCACCTTGAATTGCGCCTCGCTACCGCTGTACGCCTCGGACGGCAAATCGCCCTCCAATTCCGTGCTCTCCGAAGTGTCCTTTCACCCATGTCTCGGTCATTTCATTTTCAAACGCACAGTGGTCGATCGGGCGAGGCTCTAAAAGAAATTTTACGCGCCGCTAGATTAAGCTAAAGGCGGCAGCATCGCCAACGATGGACGTGCTTGGCGCGCAGGTCGGACCGGAATGCGCATAGAAACGATACATGTTGACGAGATGTGTCTCGTAGACGTCGCACACTTGCTGCCGTTTCGACCCGCGTCTTCGTAAAGCGAGCTTGTTTTCAATCGAAGACTCGGGCGTAATATGTCTGCATTTCGAGCAGCGCGTCGTGCTCCTGGCGCACAAGCTTCAGCAACATTGGTATGGCACGAGGGTGAGAAATGCGGAAACAACTTCCGCGAATTCTTTGGCCTCAAATATGCAGATCGGTGAAACATTGCGTATCTCGGTACCGGTCGGATGATTGTTCCGGTCTGCGTGACCGACATACGCTCTTGGTGACAGGAATCTGTCGTGACGCGATGGACTGGGGTGGCACCGAGTACCTGCGCAAGGTGTACGTAGATTTTAGCTGGTGTAGCTCAATTAAAACCAAACGAGAGCTGGACTCTATCACTTACCGGGTTATTCGCGTTGGAGAGGAGTCCAGTGAGCGGAGTGAGTTCTATTTGTCGGTCTTGGTCTAATAGTGTCGTCGTCGTTTGCGACGCACTTCAACCTGGGACACATATGTCTTGTCCGTTTCGCATACAGCCGGAGTCATCCTGTAGCTCGCTCTCAGAAATCTAGTGAATCTGCTAGCCCGATGGCCGACACCACCTCGGATCCTCATTGTTTGATTTTCTCTCAAGCCCCCAAGCATGAAGCTTCTCCACGTCTTTCCGGTTCTCGCCCTCGTCGTCGCGACGACCAGCGCATCGCTCCGAGCGGGCTGCGGGTCGCTCGCGTCTGTCGCGGAAGAGACCCAAGGTCCCCTCGCGGAGCTCTACGAAGAAGCGCGCAAGGAAGGCGGCAACCTCGTGGTGTACCACGGCGGCGACCACGCCCAGCAGCAGGACTACGTCGCCGACGCCTTCCGCGCCGCGTACCCGGATCTCAATTTGACGATGGTCGTCGACTACAGCAAGTACCACAACGCGCGCATTGACAACCAGATCGAGACCAAGACGCTCGTCGCGGACGTCGTCGCGCTCCAGACGCTCAACGACTACCCGCGTTGGAAGAAGCAAGAGAAGCTCCTCCAGTACAAGCCCAACGGTTTTAGCAACGTCTACGACGGCTTCACGGACCCCGACGGCACGTGGCTCTCGCACGCGGTCTTTACGTTCAGCTACTTTTACGACGAGGCGCAGCTGCAGGCCAAGGGCCTCACGCCGCCCGCGACTGCGAAAGACCTCGCCGACCCCAAGTACGCGGGCCTCATTGCGTCTGCCTACCCGCACGACGACGACGCGACGTTGTTCGTCTACGACCGCTACGTCAAGGAGTACGGCTGGGACTGGGTCAAGAAGATGGCGGCGCAGCAGATCGAGTTCAAGCGCGGGTCCCACACGCCAGACCTCGCCGTCACTGCGCAGCGCAAGGCCATCGGTATCGCGGGCTCGGCCCCCGCGCCCACGGCGTCGGTCAAGGAGATCACGGGCACGAACGCGACATCCGACTACCTCGCGTGGGGCCAGCGCATCGCGATTCTGAAGGAGGCGCCGCACCCCGCGGCCGCCAAGCTCTTTGTCAACTGGATCGTCTCCAAGGAGGTCCAGTCGACCCTCATGGGTGGCTTCTCGTCGCGCACAGACGTGCTGCCGGCCAGCGGTGTGCAGCCCTGGGACATTCAGCGCGCCAACTCGCTCGCGTTCCAGTCGTGGATGGAGGACCGCGCCAACATCGAAGAGCTCAAGGCCACGTTTTCCTTGTACTTTGGCGAGGTCACGGGAGAGCCGTCGCCGGGCCAGCTCGGCCTCCACCCGGGCAAGTAAGTGCACTTGATGCGTGGCAACGCTGCCTGTATATATCCACATCCGTAAGAGCAAATGAAGCTTTGAATTGTGCACGATTAGTTGAACAGGGCGTATGGCGCCAAATTCGATGTGTTGTTCTTGTATCGAGAGTGTGCTTGTAAGGAAAACCGGGCGTTCCAATCGCTCCACAGGTCCAAGGTCGAGCAGCAAGCAGCATGCGCGTCTACTTTGGTAGGATCATGCAGCAAGCGCGAGGCTCATGCAGCGGTAGACATGGCCGTGGGCGGCAAGTCCATTGGGCGCATCGACTTCCGCCTCTATGAAGACGTGCCCAAGACGGCCGAGAACTTCCGCGCGCTCTGCACCGGCGAGCGCGGCCTCGGCAAGACCACCAAGAAGCCTCTCCACTACAAGGGTATACCAGCATCTACTCGAAGCGCCTTGACCTACTCGTGGCGTAGGCTCGATCTTCCACCGGATCATCGCGGGCTTCATGTGCCAGGGCGGCGACTTCTCGAACCGCAATGGCACGGGCGGCGAGTCCATCTACGGGGCCAAGTTTGCGGACGAGAACTTCAAGCACAAGCACACGAAGGCTGGCTTGCTCTCGATGGCCAACGCGGGTCCGAACACGAACGGCTCGCAGTTCTTCATCACGCTCGCGCCGACGCCGCACCTCAACGGGAAGCACGTGGTCTTTGGCGAGGTCATTGATGGCATGGACGTGGTGCGCAAGATGGTAGCAGTCGACCGCGGTCGCAACGACAAGCCCGTGATGGACGTGACGATCGCCGACTGCGGCGAGATCTCGGCCAAGTCCACGGAGGAAAAGAGAGCCAAGAAGAAGAAGAAGAAGGATGCCAAGGCCAAGAAGCACCGCGACGACGACAGCGACGACCGCTCGTCTCGCTCCCGTGGTACGCACCATGGTCGATATCGTATACCGATGCTCATGCTCGAATGGCGCGTAGAGCGCAAGCCGCCGTCGTCCCGCAGGTCGCGCGACGCCAGCGAGTCGCCCAAGCGGCATTCCAAGCGGTCGCGCTCCCGGTCTCGGTCGCGCAGCCGTCGCCACCGGTCGTCATCGCCGGACGAGCACCACCGTCGCCGCTCCTCGTCACCCCGTCGGGATCGCCGCCGCCGGTCGTCGTCGGACGACCGTTCCTCCCGGCGCTAGGTCGTTGCAGCGTGGATAGTCTTGTCAAAACAAAGGAGGTTTGATGGCTGGGCAAAAGTTTAAAGGCGCTGGTGGAGGTACACGGTCGCGGGCCCCCAGCTCATGCTGTAGCGCTGCTTGAAGATGATGTCGAAGGCCGTCGAGTCGAGCGGCTTTGTGAACGTGATAAAGTACGCGCCCGGACGAAGCCGCTCGGCCTGCACCGACATTTTGTACAGCAGCGACGCGTCAAAGCAGGTCGAGTTGGCAAAGCAGACGTCTAGATTGCATGGGTCGACGCTGAAGAGAGCGCGATGTACCTGCGTGGGACCAGTCGAGGTCCAGAAACGAGCTGTGGAAGAAGGCGACGGCGAGCTCCGGCGACGTCGTCGAGATGGTGGGCTGGACGAACTCGGTGTAATTGCGGCAGATCTCGGCCGCCGCCTCGTGGAGGCCTTGAAGGAGCTCGATGCCAACGCACTTGGCAAAGTCAAAGTTGAGGCGCGCGAGGAAGACGGCGCGGCCGGTGCCACTGCCGAGGTCGTAGAAGGTGTCGCCAGGGCGCGTGGGCACGCGCGAGAGGATGTCGAGGAATGCATGGTAGTCGACCTCGCCGTAGACAAGCGACTAGATGGGATGCATGGTGGACACCGGGCCGTGAGTCCTCACGCACCTTTTCGTGCAAAAGCTCCTGCTCTTCGCGGTCCTTGCGCGAGATGTCCTTGCCTTTCTCGAGCGGGCAGTCGAGGTACAGCGAGTCAAAGAGCTTGAACGTCTCAATGTCTGCGCAGCTCCATGACGCCACAGCCTTGCATGCAGGTACGAGTACCGATGAGCTTGCGGGTGCGCGTGCGCCACGCAGGCACAGCGGTGTCCGAGGCTTCTTCGGCCAGAATGGCGTCGATGAGCTGTCGTCCCCGGACGTCCTGCTGGAAGAGGAGCTCTACGCCAACGGGATGAGGATCGACGCGGGCCGTGTGGCCGTGCTACCTTTGAGCAGCGACTTGCCGATGCTGGAGGTGAGGCCATGTCGGTGCAAGAGGCTGGCGAGCAGCAGCAGCTTGGCCTCGTGGCCGTCGGGACCGGCTAGCAAGCGGGCGCGGATCTCGGCGCAGACGTCGGCGTCGGCCGCTCGCTTGGCGTCGTCCATCACAA
Source organism: Saprolegnia parasitica CBS 223.65 (assembly GCF_000151545.1). Lineage (NCBI taxonomy): Eukaryota > Oomycota > Saprolegniomycetes > Saprolegniales > Saprolegniaceae > Saprolegnia > Saprolegnia parasitica. The sequence continues at coordinate 35,433 of NW_012156550.1, read as the reverse complement.
AGATACGGTGCGTTTCGGGCGGCCGCCAGAGACCGCCCGCGCACTGAAGAAGCTTCGCCGAACGTTTCTAGGGCCCGATGGACCCAATTGCGGGACCTGGACCTGCTGTGGACGCGGCAATTTCAACTGCTTGGGGAAAGACAGTCGCCCACCGCGTCGGGTGGTCGAGATGTGGGCTTAAGACGTTGGAATCCAAACGGCAACTGACGCTACATCTACAGCTACGCAACCGCGCGGTCTCGTGACGCCGATCTGCCTGGGACCGGGCGTCGAGTCTTGGGGATTCTTCTTTTGCGCGTAGAAAACGTAAAGGCATCTCTTCATGGCCTTTTCCAAGCTCATGGCCCCTCTGTACGAGTGGTAGCTCATGGTCCTGGTCTGTAGCTTCATCAAGGAACATCGACCTATGGGTCCGAACATGTGGGCTCCCGTTCGACGACCACCTTCGCCAACCGTCCCAACCAAACCGGTTGAGCCGGCTAAACAAACACGCAACGAGCTGACAAGCACGTCGGTGGTCTGGCAAGCAGGGTGGCAAGTGTCGGCTATCGAAACCTTCGATGGCTCATTGGAGCTCCAGACACCGCCAAGTCTTACTACTGTACCACCAGCGCGTGCTTCAAGCTGATGGCGGAGGCGAGGATGTGCTGGCTACTATGCATACGTCACGACAAGCTCGCGCCCCTTGCGCGTGTCCAAAACGCAAGTTCTTGCGGGACGACGGGATGGCTAATCGCACGCAACTCGCATGGGTCATCGCCAAGGGATCGTCAACAGTTTATGGACCCTTGTTCATTGCCAAGCACGCGCGGCCACGGCCCCACCGAGGAGCTTGCAGGACGCAGCTTCATCGATCACCCTCGCCGAGCTCCCTCACTTTTACGACGACGTGCGAGGTGCGGTGATGGCCACCTTGAAGTTCAAGCCACGTGGTGCCACAGGTGCGTATACAAACGCCGAGTCGTTTTTCGCAAAGCAGCGGTAAAGTATGGGGCGGTATACGTACGCGAAAGAGATACAAGATCCCAAAATAGGGTTCTTGGCCATTCCGCAAGACGCAACCAACCACCGAGATGCTGAAGCGCAAGACGCTGTCGCTGGCCGAGGTCGTCGACGCCATCGAGCAGGTGATCGACCTCCACGACAAGATCCCGCTGCACAAGATGGACGAGGTCAAGCACGCGCTCGAGGACTTTAGCGGCGACATGGCCGAGCTCCGCCGCTACGCCCACTTTGACCCGTCGCGCAACTACACGCGCAACCTGATTGCGACCGACAACGAGTCGTATGCGCTCATGCTCCTCTGCTGGAACAAGGGCAAGTACAGCCCGATCCACGACCACCCGTCCGACGGCTGCTGGGTCCGCCTCATCCAGGGAACCGTCAACGAGGTCCGGTACACCAACACGGGCGCCGAGCTCGTCGAGACGTCCAACGACAACATCGTCGAGGGCGTCTCGTTCATGAACGACTCGCTCGGCCTCCACAAGATTGGCAACCCGAGTGACGAGGTCGACGCGATTACGCTGCACCTCTACGCGCCGCCGTACGACAAGTGCAAGCTCTGGTTCGACCCGTCGGATGCGACCAAGGTCTCGACGGCCGTCTCGAGCTTCTACTCGGAGTTTGGCGAACTCAACTAAACCGTACCCATGTAATTTATGACTCCATCCGAGCTTGTTACGGGTCGACATGCACGGGCTCGCGGATCGAGACGTAGTTGGTGCGCTTGAGGCGGTGGTGGAGCCACACGAGGAGCTGGCTCACGATGACCGAGACGAGTGCCGAGATGAGCAGCGCATAGAACCAGCTAATGCGCGGGATCGCGTGGATGAGCCGACGGCGGCCGCCCCGCTCCTCTATGCGCTCGTCGACGCACTCGAGGTACTGGTCGGGCGTCGTGAACCACGTCTGCGTGCAGAGAATCCCGTCCAAGCACGCGCTATCGTCGTCGTTCGTGCACGGCGGAAGGCGCTTCGAGTCGGCCTTGGTGTGGCGGTAGTACTCGAAGAGCAGTGCCGAGTCGTTCTTCATGCTACACCGAAATGAACTCCGGAACACAAACGAACGTTGGAAGGCTACCGCTGCGTGAGGCTGCGCAACGTCTGGCTCGAGAGGTTGGTGATGTTGTAAGCCGTCGACGCCGAGAAGACCTTTTTCCAGCCCACAATCGTCGAGGCGACGAGCGTCGTATCGGTAAAGTTGGTCGCGTACACCGTAAAGTCCAGCAGGTCGTACGTCACGTTGTCGTACTCCCACACCTACTCCTCTGTAAAGCGTCTGGCCACTGTCGCGTTAACGACGCACCGTAAACGACGGATTGTTGCCAAAGTATGGCGAGATGGCACCCGTTGCGAAGAGGGGCACGCTATCTGCGCCATCGAGCGTCGGGATCGGGACCCTACACGAGTCGTGGTACATGGCTTCATGCGGGATTCCATACCGGTACTCAATGTTGTGGACGTGGCCAAAGAGCTAGCGCCCAATCAGATCGGATATAGAGACGAGGTGTCGTCTACCTGCGCTTTGATGATGTCCGGGAACTGCTGCACGATCGCTTGGTACTGCACAATGTACTGCACTTCCCACTGCTGCTTGCCCGCGTACGAGTCGATGATCGGCGGGATGTGCCCCGCAATGTACACGTACGAGCCGTTCGCTTTGGCGTCCGTGAGGACTTGGCGGAGCCATGCGAATTGGCCAAACGGGTCGGGCATGTCGGTCGTCTTGGGCGCGTGGCGCACCTGCGCACGAGGCTCCATGACGGAGATGAAAAGCAAGGTTCGTACCGAGTACGGAACCGTGTTGAGCGTCACGAGAATGAGGTTCGTCTCGAGTTGGTACCAGAGGTAGCCACGGGTGTCGAAGGCGTGGAACTGCGCCGGCGTCAGCGACGGCCGCCACGCCGCGTCGATCATGCCGATCGTCGGGTTCGTGCCACTCGCCGGGTCCGTGACGTTCATGAGGTAGTCGTCGACTAGCCAAACATTTGCACAAGCGCTAGAGCGGCGACGCACCGCAGTCGGCGTTGCCCACGATGGCGGTGGCGTTGCGCGCGTGGAAGTAGCGCTCCATGGCCTGCACGTTCTGGCGCACGCTCTGCAGCAAGACCGACTCGTTGAGCTTGGTGTGCGCGACCGAGTCGCCCGTGTGCAAGAAGAGGTCGGGCTCGGGCAGGACGCTCTGCGCGTAGGCGAGCGCCGACTCGAGCAGCCTACGCACGGTTGAGCTGCACCTCGTTGGCACCGGCGTCGCACCGCGGACTCGAGTCGTGGCCGTAGTTGAGCTCATTGAGCGTGATGTTGAGGTGGATGTCGGAGATGTGGAGGATCGTCTTGGCGGCCGCGGCCGGCAGCAACGCCGCAAGCACATGGAGGCAGCGCATGGCAAATCGCCGAGTCGGGAGGACCGCAATATTTTTATAGCGCTATCATCCCATCACCATACAAATGCGTCGTCATATAATGCCTTGCGATCTTTTGCACAAACAGCTGCGTTTGCCGGGCTCGGATTGGCTGGATTCACAAGCAGCATCGATGATTGGCCAAAAAGAATCCGATGGCGCTGCGATTGGTCGAAAAGCGGGGCACGGCGCGACCGCCGTCGGAGTTGCCGCAGTCAGTAGGGCATGCGGAAGGAGGTCCCTTGTTGAAGAACCTACCAACCGGGACTTTGGTAGTATACCATTCGACTGGTACTCTGAGATGAGGAGGTTGACCATCGAGATCTTGCTCGCTGGACTGCGCCCTACGTCATACCAAGCTGCATAGCAACAGCCTTCAACATGGCAGGGAGATGTACTAGAGACCATCACCGCGTTGGACGTGTTCGGCGTGTTCGCGATGCGCCGGTCCATCTCCTCCGGTGAGGCGGCGACATGTGACGGGCGGAAGATGATGTCGATGCAGTATCTTGTGCACGTCGGAACGTCGAATGGTGATCCGTCCTTGGATTGCAGAACAATAGACTGATATGTATTCGTAGTCGCCAAGCAGGTCGAGTGTGCTGGACTAGAACGCAGTGTTATCTTATAGGACTTGTTAATAATCGCCGCCCTGCGTCATGTCGCCGTACTCGGAGTAGAAGGTGGCAAACGCCACCGAGTTCTTATTGGCGTCTTCCGGGTCAAAGTAGAGCCGGCACTTTTCGTACGGCGGCGCGTAGAGGTGCAGCGTGATCGCGTCGACCTCGTCGCTCGGGTTGCCGACCTTGTGGAGGCCGAGCGAGTCGTCCATGTACGTCACACCGTGCGTGACCATGACGCTCGACGCCTCGGCCAGCGTCACGCCGTCGTTCCAGTACCGGACCTCGTGCACCGTGCCCTGGATGTGGCGGACCCAGCAGCCGTCGGACGGGTGGTCGTGGATCGGGCTGTACTTGCCGCGGTTCCAGCAGAGGAGGATGAGCGCGTACGTTGTGTTGTCGGTTGCAATCAGGTTGCGCGTGTAGTTGCGCGACGGGTCAAAGTGCACGTAGCGTCCGAGCTCGTCCATGTCGCCGCTGTAGGCCGCGAGCGCCTCCTGCAGCTTGGCCTTTTGCGCGAGCGGGATCGTGCCATCGAGGAACTGCACCTCGCGCTCGATGGCAGCGACGAGGTCGCGCAGGCTCGAGCCCTTGACCGCGCTCTCGTCCTTTTGGTTGGACTGCGGCTCGGATGACGCGGCGATCTGCGCAGCCTCCTTCATCTTGGCAACTCGACCAGTGACCCATCGTCGTGACCTAGCTCGCCGCTGATTGGTCCGTCACCCGTCGTCGACCAATGAAACGGCCAAGATCGCGCGAGCTCGCACTCAGTATTGCGATCTTTGGCAGTCGTCGCCGGCGGTTGCCAAGGACGCTGATCTGGGTAGCAGAAGAGTTCAACATGCTGACAGCCGAGTAGCTCGCGGACGCACGATCGACCGTACATGTCACTAGCTCGTAATCGAGGCGTACTAACGTTAATAGACATTGTACGCAGGGCTTCGCAGCTGCCGTTGTGGAAGCTCTTGACTGTCATCGCCGGCGGCCTTGACGTTGTGACGTCTCCCACGTCTGTCGCCTCAACCCAGTGGCCTCAACCCGTGTCGTCGGTGGACGGTGGCCGCGATCTTGCCCGGAGGGCTACAACCTCCGATAATTAATATTGCCGTATTCCGGCGGGCAGCGATCGCCGTGCAGGAAAGCCCGGCCGTAGGAGCGGATCTCGACGACAGGCGAAAGCATTCGCGTGGACGAGGCCAATGACGCGGCACGGCGCGGCCTTCGATGCGCGGCTGAAAAAGGCGGTATTAGATGTCGAAGGTTTATCCGGTCGAATTTCCTCGTGGGAACGAGTGGATATTTGGTCTTGGATGGCGCTGTCGTGGAAGGAAGGCGAGGCCGAGATCAAGGACGCGCTCGCCCAGATCGCGACGCCCAAGGGCACGTCCGCGACCCGCGTCAAGGCCGCCAGCGCTGTGTGCATGCGGCTCATCAAGGACTACAAGCGCGTGGTGCATGCCATCGAGACGATGATGTGGAAGTCGGAGCACCCGCTCGGGTTCCTCTTTGTCATTGACGCCGTCATCCGCCAGTCGCAGGCCAAGTACGGCGTCGAGAAGGACGTCTTCGCCGCGCGCTTCAGCAAGCACCTCTCGCACACGCTCTCGGCCGTCAAGCACCTCGCGCCCGACGCCAAGGTAGCCGATCGGTGTCGAGGATGCGAGCCCATCGCAGGATGTAGGACCAAGCGCACCGCATCGTGCACGACTGGGCCACCCGGCGCGTCTACTCGCGCGACGACATTTCCAAGGCTGGAGGCGCCGAGTTCCTCGCCACGCCGCCGCCACCGGTACGGCGCGCATGTCTCGTCTGGTGGCTCATGCAGCCGACGTAGCCCACAACCTCAACGTCCGCCGCGCCGCCGCTCAACTCGGACGCAGAGAAGGAGAAGCTTGCGATGCTCCTTGACAACATAAAGCGCATGAAGCAGCAGCGCGAAGAGAAGAACCACGATAGTAAGGCCCCGAGCGGCAGCCCGCACGCGACTTCGTCGTCGTACGCGTCGGCCCCACCGGCACAGTCTTCGTACTCTAGCTATGCACCGCAGTCGCACACGAGTTCTTCCTCCAACGGACCGCGGTACGGACATCCCTCGTCACCGCGACGGGACTCCAACTCGCGTGGCCGGTCGCGCTCGCGCTCGCCCCGACGGACGCGCATGCGGTGCGTCAAAAGTGACGTATGCCATGCTCAAGGAAATGCGTAGATCCCGCAGCCGGAGTCCTCCTCGCGACAGCAGTCGCCGGCGTCCCGATCCCGTCCAGCCACCACCGCAGCAGCAATCCTTTTACGCCGAGTCCAGCTCGTACCGCCAGTCGTCACCATCGTTCAACCAAGGGCCTCCTCGAGCTTCGTTTGGCCAAGGAGCTTCTTCTTCCTCGTCGTTCCAACAGGGCCCGCCTTCGTCGAGTTATTCCCAAGGCCCTCCCTCATCGGGCTATACCCAAGGCCCACCCTCATCCAACTTCAACCAGGGCCCTCCCTCCTCCAGCTTCAACCAGGGCCCTCCCTCGTCCAGCTTCAGCCAGGGTCCTCCCTCTTCGAGCTATAACCAGGGCCCGCCCTCGTCGGGCTTTAACCAGGGACAACCGCCGTCGTCGGGCTTTAACCAGGGGCCGTCGTCGTCATCGGGCTTTAACCAGGGCCCTCCTCCGTTTCGACAGGGTACCCCTTCGTCGGCGCCGCATCAGGGCCCTTCCTCGTCGTCGCCCTTCAACCAGGGTGGGTCGTCGTTCGGACAGCCGTCGTTTGGTGGTGGCGGCGGTGGGTTTACCAAGGGCGTTTGCTTTGACTATGCGCAAGGCCGTTGCTTCCGCGGCGCTGGCTGTCGCTTCGCGCACGATGGACCGACGCAGCAACCGGGCGAACCAGGCGCCCGCCCGCCGCGCCCGCAGCAACCGGGCGAACCAGGCGCCCGCCCGCCGCGCCCGCAGCTCAAGACGCGTCTCTGCATGAATTTTCCGTCCGGCAACTGCCGCTACGGCGACCGCTGCACGTACGACTGTCGCTGCGTTATGGCGCTTGTGTTGATCCTTTGCTACGCTTTAGATTTGCCCACGGCGAAGCGCAGCTCGGCACGGCCGTCGAGACCAGCTCGATGCCACCCCGGTCGTCGCCCCACGCACCCTCCACGTACGGGCCGCCGCCCACCAAGCCGGTCGAGTACCCGCTTTACACTTCGAATAACACGTCGATTGGTGCTCCTAATACGTCGTCGTCGTTGGTCCAGTCGCCGGCGCCATCCGGATCGCCGAAGCGGGTGCGTCAATCCCGCTGGGGCGCCAAGCCGGCGGTGATCGAGACGCCGCCAGCACCCGTGCCGGTTCCCGTCGCCGTCGTCGCGCCTGTCAAGCACTTTGAAGAGGAGGAGCCAGCCCCCGCCCCCGAGTTTACGCTAGAGTACGACGACGACGAATAGCAGTCGAGTTGCGTGATAACTTTTCCAAACCATTTTATAACTGTTGTAACGGTCCTTCTTATGGGCCGGATCCAGATTGCGCCCGATGGCCACGTCGACGGCGGCCTGCGGCTGTGGCGGCCGGGCCAGCCAGCGCAGCTCTTGGACGGACCGCCGCCTTGGACGTGCGACTCTGCGCTTGGCGACACGCTTCGATTGGCCGACGCCACGTCGGACGAGGTCGAGTGGGTCGTCGGCGCCACCGCGTCTTCTGTCGCCTTGCGGCCAGGCGTCCAGCTACGTCTCGCGTACCGAGGGCCTTGGGATGCCGTTGAGAGCATGCGCGCGGGCTACCTCCGCGTGACGGTGTCGCTGCGCCGGGGCTCGCCAGGTACCCTCGTCGCAACGCTGACGCCTGGCGGCGGTGCCGTCTCGGCGCATCTGTCCGTTGGCACCGGTACGACACGGGTTAAACGGTATTGAAAGTGGCTCATTGTCGGTGCTAGTGCTCTCTCTCCCCACGACAGACCGCACACTCGCCGTTGGAAGCCTGGGTTTTGAGCTGTTTGCCGACGTTGGCAGTCGCAGTCTTGGCACTGCACGACTGGCGTCGTTGCAACTCGGAGCCGCTACGACGCTCGACCTCAAAGAGCACCCGGCGCAACGGGCGGTGCGCCACCAAGTCGTGGTGACGTTGGCGTTCGAGCCGTTCCAGCGCAGCCCGATTTCTGGTTATCGCCATCTCTTCGTCCTTGAAGCAAGGACTGTCGTGGCGCCCGATTGCAACCTCGTCGCGCGGGTCTCGCTGCCACCTACGGCGACTCTGGTACTCGAGTCGCCGCTCGCCCTCTCCAACTCTGGCGCCGAGTGGGCATGGCACTGGGTTGTGCCGTTGGCCGAGGTGCCGGCGCAGTCGACGCTAGCGCTGAGTATTCTTGACGCGACGTGCGACGATGCAACGGTCGCGACGTGCGATCTTGCGCTCTCCGAGACGCCTGCGTGGGTGCCACTGACGCCGCGAGGCGAGCTCTTGGTCGTTGCTGCCCGAGAAGCTTTCTTGACGACCGTTCGGCTGACGCGTCTTTGCAACCTTCCGGCGACGACCAAGACTGTGGAGCTTCGTTGTGGCGGTGACGTCGTGCTGCAGTCGACGCAGCCGCTCATCGCCCACTGCTCGTCCGCTCTGGCGTGCGTCGCGTGCAACATCGAGCTCTCTGTTTGTCTCGACGAGCCGATCCTGAACCTCTCGCTTCTCCTGGACGACGAGGTGCGTCTCTCACGCGTGGTCTGCGCTGCTTCGTCCGCCACCTTTGACGTGGCCTTGTCATCGGCGATCCGCGTTGGGTTCGGCTCCGACACGGCGACCTACGAGCCCTCGCCACGCCACGTGTGGATCTCGCTCGTCACACCAGATCTTTCCGTTGTAGTCTCGTGGGATGGTCAGAAGCACGCGTTGTCGCAGGAGATGCGACTGGAGCTGCGCGTCGACGACAGTCGAACCGCCGTTCTTGTCCTCGAGGCTGCCGATACCGCTCAGGGGTACATTTACGGAGAGATGCTGACAGGTACAGGACCACACAGGCGATCGATTTGCTTTGGTCTCTGTAGATAGCTCGGTGGCGACACCGTGGCAAGGGCCGGTGGCGCTCGTCTTGGGCGGCTCCGTTGTGCACGAGGTGGTTTGCAGCATAGCGTCGCAACCGTTCGCCTACGACGCGCAGCAGGATCTGTTCAGCGACGTAACCAGCCCTGTGCAGTATGTCCCAGGACCCGGCACGCTCTATCTGCAGCTCACATCGCCAGGTACCTTGTGTGTTATGTTGCCAATTTGCTCATCAGAGCGTGGCAGCGGCGGTGACGATGCGAATCGCGGCCAGCAAGTGGTCGGCGACGCACGTGCCTCCGTCTTCGCGCATTGTACCTCACTGCAGTTTTTGTATCGTCGCATGAAGCGCCGCGTGGTGTAGATGGCTGTGCCTCTGCATTGGAGCCCGAGCGAAAAACCGTCCCGAGCCTCGTGCTTGAAGCTGCCGACGCACCTGCGGCTTGCATCAACCTTGCAGCATGGCTACTGCAGCCATCTGAATGGTCTTTCTCGTCGCTTCTGATAAAAGACACGGTGTTGGCGCTGGTCTTTATACCTGGACCTCCAACGCCCATGCCACGCCTGCCGCCATCAGCAAGCATGACGGCGACGTTGCGTGTTTCGATGGACAGCATATCGCTTGACCAAGTGCCCGCCAACATCTCCAGTGTCCAGCTTCTCGCGACGCTACAGGCGAAAACCATCTCGTCGGCGTACGTTCATATTCGTAGCCTCCAAGATCAACCGGCATTCCGATAGCACGTCGCCCGTTGTCGGAGGTCGAGCACGCCTCGATGCGCCGTTATGGTTTGACGCCGTAGACCTCTCGGGGCCCGGCTGCCACCCACTGCTGTCGCTCGCAATCTTGCATGGCGAGACCCAAGCCACACTCGGTACGCTGGAGGGGCCTTCTGTGTCTGAGGTGTTTCGTAGCCACGGCGGTGACGCCGCTCTTCTCGTACATCACAGACAAGGGACATGTCGCGATGCTCGCGCTGCCGGCCTTGACGCCGACCGGTGACCGCGTCTGCGTTGTCAACGTGCATCTCCACGCGGTGCGCCATCTCGGGCGAGGAGCCTCTGACGACACGGGCCTCCTCTTGACCTTTCACGATATCAAGGGCTCACCCCAGTGGTACCAAGCAACGCTGTTTCTCTGTGTGCTCGGCGACGCGATCGAGACGACGACCACGTCAGCGACCAAGACCGAACCGAGCGTACTGCTGCCACACAGCGCAGGGGCGGTGCGCATCGACATGTACCAAGGCGGCGTCGTTGTTGGCAGCGGGTCGGTCAAGGCGGTGCCGAATACCGCGCGGCAGTGGACAACCGTCGGAACGCATCAAGTACTTGTATCGCTGTCGCCCGCCGCTGCACCGATGCCCGTGGTCGGCAAACTCTATTTGGAGCCATTGGAAGCCAAAGTCGCGCTCTCGTGGAAGGTACTCGGAAGAGAAGCTCTCGTGCTGCTACATGTATACCGTATTAGAGCCCCTACCTTCGGCTACGGGCGGGCGACCTCGACGTGTACAAGTCGTCCGTGTACAAGCTCAGCGACGGGGCGCCGAAATGGACCGACCACGTCGTGCTCAACGTCCCGACGCTGCCGGTCTCGCTGTCGTGCAGTCTCTTCTCCAGAGGTGCGTCGCTGGGCCAGACCAATGGCAGCGCTTCGATCCTCGCTCCCCTCGTTGTTTCGGACGATGATTTCCATATCGATGATTGGCTCGCGCTTGCTCACGAGGCCGGGCACGTACATATTCAGGCGACGTTCCTGGCAAAGCTGCACGGCGACGTCGAACTCGCCGTGACCAAGCTCGTGCTTTCAAGCGCAGCGACAACGTCGGGTCTGCCGACGACGATCACGGTTTCGGTGCCGCCGTCGTTGGCGTCGTCGTCTACGGTGCCGCTGCAGCACCAGCTCGCGTCTGTTCCGAGCGCACCCGTCGTGTTCTCCGTGACCAACGCTCAGGCAAGCTCCGTAGCGCCAAGCATATCGATCGTGGTGTTCCAGGGACCTGTTGCAATTGCGCTCGCCTCGCTGCCCCTTCTAGAGGTGTGGCGCCGACCGATACCGAGCCGCTGGTATCCCCTCCTCGACCGCATCTCCAAAGATGAAGTTGGCGCGGTTCGCGTCGACCTGACCTTTACACCCTCCATTCGAATCGCATCGGGTGTGTCCAATACGACGGCGCAGTGGAAGAAGCTCTTCTACATGATCGACAGTGACCACAGCGGAAGCATCTCGCTGCGGGAGCTTCGCGCGGCGCTCCAAGGCAATGTCGCACTGCAGACGTTGCTGCTCTCGGCAACCGACACGCGACCCGTAGAGGACCAGATTGCGACGCTCTTCCAGCACCTGGACATCAACGGCGACGGAGTACGTCTCTCTCTCTGTAATTGCACACATAGCTCATGCGTCGGAAGGGTAGCAAGTGACGTTTGACGAGTACGTTGCTGGCATGCAAGCGCATGAGCAGCAGCAAGCTCTCTTAGTGCCCTCCAGTACCAGTGCCTGCACCTCTCCGCGCATCGAGGCGCTGGAGGCCCGAGTCGAGCAGCTCACGGCAGCGCTCGCAGAGAAAAAGTCGACGCACCAGCCCCTCGGTGTACTTCGGAGAGGCCGATCGACGCCGGCGCGACCTATCTACGCCAAGCACACGGAGTGGCGCACGACGCAGCTCAGTCTCGAGTACGACACATCGCCCGAGGCGCTCAAGGAGCAGAATCGGCAGCTGCGAGCCCAGCTGGTTGACGCTGAATCCGCGCGGCGGCTCGCGCTTGCCAAGCACGTTCAAGAGAGCGAGAAGGTCAAGCGGCGTGTGCAGAGCGACCGCGCGCTCGCCCACCACCATCTGTTGCACCGGACGCCGCCAAAAGGTCTGCACGACGATGTGGTTGTCGAAGGCAAGCTCGCGATGCTGAGCGAAGAAGTCCAGCGTCTTCGCGACGTCAACGCGCAACTGCTACGCATGCAGCTACAAGACCCCGGTAGGTCGAGGGAAGAAGGCGACGCCCCCGAGAACGCGGAGCCAGAGCTTCTCGGGCGATCGACGGAGCTGCACGCCTTGCGTGACGTCCACCACCAGCTCCAGTCGGACCACGCCGATGTTACGGTGGGTGTTTTCTTCCTCAAGTACTACAAGAGAACCAAGATGCGCCAAGTAGGACCGTTGCCAGAAGCTTCAAGACGACGTCGCAGCAGCAAAACGGCTGCTCGCTGCACAAACCGAGCGCTGCCAGTCCCTGCAGCAGCAGCTACATCAGACGACACTTGCGCTCCAGCAGTGCCAGCAAACCAAACAAGCACAGACGACGCGGTCCACTGTCGTCCAGTCGGCGCTCGCGTAGGTCGACGCCTCTTCTACCCGTGATGACGAGGACGCGTAGGCTCGAGCTCGATCGCCAAGCGCAGCTGCAGACCCAGCGACAGGCCGCGCGCGTGGCGCAGACGACCGCGTCCATTTTGCTGCAGTCCAAAGTGCGCATGCGCTTGCAGCAGAAGCGGTACCAAGCCGCCAAGATGCAGCGGGCCGCGGCGGTGGTCCTCTTGCAGTCGAGGGTGCGTGGCAGGCTCGCGCGTCTCCGGTTCCACGCGAACCTCCGAATCCATCGCGCAGCCGTGTGCATTCAATCGAACACTCGCCGGTTCGTGTGTCGGTCCAAGTTCGTGCATCTGCAAGCGGGGCGCTGGACGGCGGCGCGGCTGCTTCAAGCGCACGTTCGTCGGTGGCAGGCGCAGACGCACTTGCGTCAGGTTCGCATCGCAATCGGTACCGCGCCCTCTGAGACGCCACTGCAGTCTCAACACGATGTGTAGTGCTTGTACAGGCGTACGCCCGGCGGTGGCGAGCGCAGCACCATCGACATCAGCTGCTAACCGCGCGCACACGGTTGCTGCGAGTGCTATGGCGCCACGGTCTGCGCCGACGGGCGAACCAGGCGCGCGTCGCTGCGACACGCCTTCAGCGGGCCTGGCGCCGTCACCGGGTCCGTCTCGATGCGGCGGTTGCGATCCAGCGCCACGCCCGAGGCCACGCGACCCGACGCAAGCTCGTGCGCGAGCGGACGCTGGGTGCGTGGCTTCACATGTTTGTGTTGCGTCGGCGCTTTTGGCGCGCCCGCGACGCGTCAACAAGGATTAAAGGGCGTTGGCGGCAGTGGCACGTCTTCTTGACCGAGACCGAGGCCGCCATGGCTGTTCAAAGCGTCTACCGATCGCACCGCTGTCGTCGCAGTGTTCAGAAGAGCCAAGCCGCAGCGACAGCTATCCAGCGCGTGTGGCGACGGCGTCAGCAGACTGCTAAAAACGCCGAAGCGCCTCTCTTGGCCATCGACGCTTGTAGCCAAGCAGCGTTGGAGGTCTCATTGCGCGAGACGTGCAAGATGGATGCACCGATACCCGAGGCGACCGACCCTGTCGAGCCCGACCTCGAGTCCGGCTCGGATGGAGACATGGCTTTGCCACCGGCAGATGATGCAGACGACGCACTGGACGCAACCGAGGTGGCAGCACAAGAAAGCATCCGTGACGCCCTGTCTACTCAACTCGAAGCGTCGTCGGTCAGCGTTTTGCCACTGGTAGCTGACAGCTTACAGCTCCAGGCACAAACCGAGCAAGACCACGTGGAAGCCGCCGTCACGACGCCCGACGTTGACATGTTTGGCTCGGACGGCGACATGACGCTGCCGCCAGACGAGGAAGCTATCGAGAATGCTATGGTGTCTAAAGCCTCCGTCGACGACACTGTAGCCTCCACGGCTGAGACGCCAATGCTGCTACATTCGACGTCGCATGCGCATCTCGACTCTGTCGAAGGAGCCTCTTGCATCATCGACGCCACGGCAAGCGGCTCGCAAGATGCTGTTACGAGGTCTACCGATCGCGGCAGTGCTGACAAATATGATCGAGACGTGGAGGCGGAAGCCGCGAAAGGGGTAGCCGAGGAAGACAGCGAGAAGGCCGATGAAGATTGTGAAGAAGGCGACGATGACGAGGAAGAGAGCAGCGAGGAAGCCAGCGAGGAAGCTAGCGAGGAAGAGAGCGAGGTCGACGGCGAGGAAGAGGGAGAAGACGGAGACGAAGAAGAGGCGGAGGAGGGAGATGAAGAGGGTGAAGCGTCTGACAGCAAAGACGACGATGTATCCGAAGACACGGACGATGCAACGGCTTTGGCAAGTGTGGACGGCGACAATACCGTGCCACGCGAGGGCCCTGCGATCCCAGAAACGCCACCAGAAGCGGTGGTCGCAGTGCAGTCTGATATAAGCGCCGCCAGCACCGTCGAGCCCTCGGTAGATGTCATCCCGCTCGTGGCCGAGGCAGAGCTCGCTACGGCTCCCACGGATGACGCAAGCGCTCCGAGAACCCCTTGCGAAGAGGGAGCGTCTATCGACGAGGCTCCAGCACAGGCGGCGCCTATGACCCTGGAAGGCGGCGATCACGAAGGTGCAGCCGGCGAAGCAGCTGTCGCCGCTGTCGAGCCGCTAGTAGTCTCGGAAGACGAGGCGCCAGGCGTAGACGAGCCAGAGCACTTGGGACCCGTCACGGACGATGCAGCAGTGTCTCTGGCAGAGCTTCGCGACGATGCAATCGGCGAATTGGAGAAGGCAGCGTCAAGGGCAAGTCCGATTGACGATCCCGACGTCGCTGCCGTATCCGAAGAGCCGCATCCCGTCGACGCGTCACCGATGGTTTCGGACGAAATCCCGTCAGTCGTCGACGAGGCAGAGCACATTGCATTAGCCACGGACGGCACAAGAGAAGTTGAGGTGTTCACGGAGCGTCCCGATGAAGCATCGTCCGTCGTTGACGACGCAGCAAAGACGGTGGCCCCGGAAGGTGATGATCTCGAAGCTGTTTCGGCACCATCCGATGAGGCAGTTGTTGAGGCGTTGAGTACCGCTGCCGAGCTGTCGGCCGTCTCTGAGGCCCAAGGCGTAGATGAGGCAAGAAGCTCTCCCTCAAGCAGTGAAGAATCAAGAGGGACCGTGGGTCTGACAGAGCCTCAAGACAATGCAACTGATGACGAGCCAGCAAAAGCGGCATTGGAGACAACCAAGGATGACCCTCCTGAAGTCGCTGCAGTCTGCAGCGAGGCAGCCGCCGTCGAGCTGCGTACTGACGACGCGTCACCGATGGTCTCGACACGGTCCAATGCCAGTAGCAATGCTTTGGTTCTCGACGCTGACGAGCTTCTTCATACCGAGACACCGCTACCTGAGTCAATCGCCGGCCGGATCGAAACACCGAACGAGAGCAGCGAAGAGGAGCCCGTGACGCCGACTGGGAGCGATCCGTTCGCCTAGCAGCAGGTCGACGGGACGTTCCAATTCGAGTAAATTGGTACATCGTGTCGCCACAGGCGAAATTCATCACCAGTTTAATTCTTACGCTTGAGATGTTGGCGTTTACATTCAAAATTTGGTGTTTACGAG
>NW_012156550.1:17097-19890 GCF_000151545.1 Saprolegnia parasitica CBS 223.65 | reverse complement strand
CTTGAGATGGTAGCTTTTACATTCAAAATTGGTTTTTACACTCGAAACTTTGGGTTTTACATTCAAAAATTGGTGTTTACGAGCAGGCGTTTGACTGAGCCAGTAACCAAATTCTTCCGCAGTACGGCCGGAACGGAAGCCTGTGCCAACGCACCATGCACCACCTCTCGAACGGATGGTGGTTGTGACTGAGGAAGAGCCGCCTCCAAGCTAGGCAACTCTCGAACTCTACACTGAGGTCGAATCTGTGCAGCCACCCGTATTGCTGGCCTCAATCGCTCAACGACACTCCCTTCCCAAGATCGCACGGATCCCAACCTGGCTCTACTAGTGGCGCCGGCCTCCGACTCACCACTCGATGCAACCAACGAAGGTGACACCGCAGCCGCTGAGAATGATGCCATCGTGGTCAACACTCGAGCCTGAAGCCCGATCAAGGCAGCGCCACACTTAAATATGCCGTTGCGGCGTCGCCCACAGACGCTCCGATAGTAGAGAGCACTGACTGTACCGACCAAAGCGGTGCTAAGCCACGATGAATAAACTGCGTGAAATAATCCTTCCATGCTTTCATGCAAGACAACAGCCAAGGGACCTTTCCAGGCAATTGGCGCGCCATTTCGTCGCGCGGTATTCTATTTTCCAGCCAATCACATGGCGTTTTATCGCCTCATTTCAGCCAATCCGCCTACCAGCCGTGAATGATGGTCGCTCGATTGGGTCAATCCCAGATCTCATTTCCAAACGCACGCGCAAGCACGAGCAAGCAGCATGATCATTGACATTGGCCTCAACCTCGCCCACGGGTAGGCGTCTGCGCCATGGCCATGGCATCCCATGCACGCGTAGGCAATTCCGCAAAGACCTCAAGGCGGTCCTGGACCGCGCCGTCAAGGCCCACGTCACGACGCTCGTGGCCACAGGCACAGACCTCAAGGCGAGCCGCGCCACGATTGCGCTCATTCGGCGCCTCCAGACGGAGCGCGTTGGTGCCCGCCTTGTCTGCACTGTGGGCGTGCACCCGCACAACGCATCGTCCACGTCGCCGGACCTCGTCGCGTCGCTCCGATCGACGATTGAAGCCAACCGCGATGTTGCCGTCGCCGTGGGCGAGTGCGGCCTCGACTTTAACCGCGACTTTTCGCCGCGTGACGTGCAGATCGACGTGTTTCGATCGCAGGTCGAGCTTGCGTGCGAGCTAAGTCTCCCGCTGTTCTGCCACGAGCGCGACGCCCACGACGACTTTGTACGCGTCTTGCTGCCCTTTCTCGAGACGGGGCGGCTCCGACCCGACCGCGTCGTCGTCCACTGCTTTACGGGCTCGGAGGCCGCGCTCAAGACGTACGTTGGCTTTGGCTTTTACATTGGCCTCACGGGCTTCATCGCGATGGCCGGCCGAGGCGCGCACCTGCGACCGCTCCTGCGCTCTATCCCGAGCAAGCAGCTCCTGGTCGAAACCGACGCGCCGTTCATGCATCCGTCGCAGAAGCGCGTGCGCTGCGAGCCAAGCGACATCCACGCCGTTCTCGAGACGATTGCGGAGGCCGTTGGCGTAACGCCGGAGGTTGTGGCGGCGACTACGACCGCCAACGCCGAGCGCTTCTTCCAGCTCGCGCCTGCTGCACCCGTCGCCGCACCCGACGCGGCCTCCGTGGCGATTGACGGCTCGCTCTTTGAAGGCGGTGGGCAAATCCTTCGGCTGGCCGCGCCGCTCGCAGTGCTATGCAATGTTCCGTTGACAGTGCACTCGATACGGCACAACCGCCCCAAGCCCGGGCTCGCGCGGCAGCATCTCGCCGGCCTCGAGCTCCTGCGCGCCATCTCAAATGCGTCGTTCGAGGGCCTCGCGCTGCTCTCGACGTCTGTGTCGCTGCGCCCGCGCGCTTCGCCGGTCCAGGCAACGTCGTTTACAAAGGACCTGCAAGGCGCGGGCAGCGTCTCGCTCGTGCTGCAAGGCGTCTTGCCACTGCTGCTGCTGTCGCGCGCATCGACGCCGACAACGTTGACGCTCATAGGCGGCACGCACGTTCCGTTTAGCCCGCCGATGGACTTTTGGTCGTCCGGCCTGGACCGGCCCCTCGCTACGATGGGCATTTCGTACGAGGTTGCACTGAAGGCGTGTGGCTTCATGCCGCTCGGGCGCGGCCACGTCATAGTCTCGATCGCGCCTGTCTCGACGATCCAGCCGTTGCAGCTCACGACCAAGTCGCGAGCAATCACCCGCGTGCAGAGTCACGTTGTGGTGTACGCAGCCGGTGCATCGACGGCAATCGTGGCGGCCTGTAACCACCAATTGAACGACGCACTGACGGCGGCGTTGGGGTCGATACCGGCACTTGAGAGCCGCGGGACGGTGCAGGCGTTCAAGGCCAAGGGCGGGCCGAAGATCGCACTGCATGTGACGATCGAGACGACGCATGGCAACGTCTTTACGGGCAGCTGCATTGCGGCGACATCCGTGGCGAGTGCCATCGACGACGTCATCGCGGAACTGCGTCGCGGGTGGGACTCGGACGCGTGCGTCGACGAGCACATCGCCGACAACCTGCTCGTGTACATGGCCCTCGCGACTGGCGCGTCGGCGCTGCGGGTGCCGAGCACGACGTCGAGCCAGCACATTGAGGCCGCGCTGCACGTCATCCAGGCCATGACCGGGGTACCGTTCACGATCACACCTGACGGCAACTCGCGCATCGTGGCGTGCCCCGGGCGCCAGCCATCGATCGATCCGAGACCCATTCGGACCCGCACCTGAATGATCACTACGATAACGACACTATGTTACGAGACAAT
>NW_012156550.1:0-16634 GCF_000151545.1 Saprolegnia parasitica CBS 223.65 | reverse complement strand
AACAACAACGAGCACGGCGCGCCAGTCCCAGTGCGTGCCGTATGCTCCCATCACGAAAAGCACGGCAGCAAAAAGAACATGCCCCGCGACTTGCAGAAGCGCCGCGTTGAGGGTCTCGACGTGGGCCCAGTACAAGGCCACGTACGGTGCGGCCGTCGACCCGACGCTGCTCGTCAAGAGACCAAACACAAAGTTGAAGATCATGATCTGCCACACGGCGCGCTTCTGCGTGAGCGTCCAGAGCTGGCGCCCGTAGATGCGCAGTGGCACCCGGGGTTTGGCCTCGTCTTGGAGGTAGCAGCAAGCAACGAAAAAATTGCAGACCGTGGGCACCGCGAGGATGGCAAAAAAAACCTGGATGCCAATGTCCCAGTCAAACGACCCGGCCATGCGCGTCGAGTTGAGGCAGACGCCCGAGACGAGCGAGATAAGCGCCATGAAGAGCGCGCGCACCGCGTACACCATCGACTGGAGGCGGCCGCGGACAGCGTCCGGCTCGCGCTGCGCGTACTGGACGAGGAGCGCATCTTGAGCAACGTCGGCGAGGATGAAGAAGAAGCACGCGAGTGCGCAGAGAAGCGTAAGGCCGGCGCCGTTGGCCGCCGCCTTGGTATCTGGCGCGGGTGCTCCTGAAGGTTTGGCCGCCAAAAGCACCAGCACAATCGCAGTCAAGAGCCAGCCAAGAACAATGTACGGCTTCCGGTGGTAGCCAACGATCGGGAAGCAGTCCGAGAGAAGACCGAAGAAGACCTTGAGCGACCAGCCGAGACTCATGAGCGCACTGCCCGAGTTCAGCACGTTGCCTTCGAGCTGGAAGTAGCCCGTGAGGATCGGGTACTTGATGCTGGCGAGGCCGCCCTGCACAAGGCCGACAGCAGCGTACTGCGCTAGCAGGGCCAACACCGGTGCGCTCCAGTAGACGGGCGGCGGCCCTCCGCGCAGTGCGCCGCCTTCCAATGCCTCGGGTGTTGCTGGCGCGTACGCTCCCTCGAGCTTGCTTGTGTCGAGGGACAGCGACAGGCAGTCGAGCTCGCGTCCGTAGCGCATGCTTTTTTCCAACTGACGGACGCGGACCATGAGGTCTGTCCGTTGGACAATCGCGTAAACAAGGGCCGTGATGGGTGGTCATGTTACACTACTGCACACTACACCGCGACAAGGAGGAGGAGGTGTGCGCGGGGGGTGCGTCGGGGGCGCGCCCAGAACGGTAAACTCGGTTTCGCCCGCGACGAGGACGTCGCCGACGCGCACGGACGTGGCTTCGTTGTCCTTGAGGCGAATGTACGTGCCCAGCGAGGTCCCGAGGTCTTGCACAAAGTAGGCGCCTGCTCTCACGTCAGCGCTCCATTGCTAGTGCAAGGGGTAGAAGTACCGTTGCGGTGGTAGATCCACGCGTGCGCCGGTGCGATATCGCGCTCGCTGAGGACGATCGAGGCCACGGCAGGGTCGTTGCCGAGCACGGCGCAGTTGTAGACGACGTGGACGTCGCCGCGCTTGGGGCCGGAGAGCACGTAGAGCACGAGTGCGTACTCGATGCTGTCCGTCTCGTGGAGGTGCTGCAGTCGTGCTTGGAGGAGGTGCACATTGCGCTTCTTTTGACGCCACGCGTCGGCTTGGACCATTGTGACGACGTTGCCCGAGCCCTCGTCGATGAGCGCGTCGGCCATGTGCTCGGAGAAGGTCGCCATCCAGAATGGCCTGGCGTCGCCGAGCTTGGGCGACAGACACAAGTGCACTACGTTCACAATTGTCGACATTTCATATTGCGATGGCGGTAGATCCGCACCAGACGCTTCCTTCTTGGCGGTCGCGTGCGAGAGGTCGGCGCGGGAGAGGCCGCGGTCGCGCGTGCCCACCTGGAGTCGCGGGTCGTTGCGCGTGGGCGGGATCAAACTGAGCTCAATGGACCGCTTGTACTCTTCGAGGCTGAGTGTGTAGCACCCAACGGTGTCTTGCGCGTGCACCTACGACGCTCGAAGAGATCGGATGGGATCGAAGTCGTACCGAGAGCGGGGGCGACGCGAGGGACGTGAGCTCGCCAAACCACGTCCAAGCCGCGCGCACCACTGTTTCTTCGGCCTCGCACTTGCAGAGCACCGAGCCGCGCACGAGGCAGTAGAGCCCGAGCCCTTGCGCACTCAAGTCGGTGCCGGCTGGAAAACTCAAGAGCTTGAGCTTGAAGCCAACGCGATGTAGGAGCGTCGGGCACACCTACGCCAGCGCATGAGCCAAGGACTCGCCGAAGTCATCAGACGAGTTGAAGGCCGCGAAGATCTTTGAGTGATTGTAGAACCTCCCGCTCAACGATGCCCCGCGCCAGCGGCACTTGGTACAGCTCGCGGTAGTTGCCACACATGTAGTAGAGCTCACTAGCCAAATAGCTTGCAGCGATCTAGACTGGTTATGCGACATACCGAGCGGACAAGACGACGCAAACGACGTTGGTCTGGGCGATCGCATGCGTATCGTATGCCGCAACGAGGCGCGCGGGTGGTCCCAGCAGCGCGACTTCGCCGCACCAGTCGCCCGGTCCGAGCTGCTCCAAGTACTTGCACGTGCCTAC
The DNA here is from genome assembly GCF_000151545.1 of Saprolegnia parasitica CBS 223.65. Classification (NCBI taxonomy): domain Eukaryota; phylum Oomycota; class Saprolegniomycetes; order Saprolegniales; family Saprolegniaceae; genus Saprolegnia; species Saprolegnia parasitica. The sequence continues at coordinate 14,071 of NW_012156550.1, read as the reverse complement.
GCGCGATGTGAGCGAGAGGAGGCATTCTGTTTCTACCGTCGCGCGAGCCGTTGCGGTGCAGAATGATGTGGCCTTGCAGGACGATGTAGGCGTTCAAGGCGTCGTGGCCTTGCTTGTAGATGCTCTCGCCGGCGCGGAACTCGACCTCCTTGGCGTGGTAGGCGACGTGCGTGATCTCGGCGAGTCCGTTTGGGATCGAATGCAGCAGGAGCCACGGCAGCTGCTGCAAGAGCGCGATGCGTTCGTTCCAGTACTTGTTTTGCATGCCCTGCGAGAGCGTTGGATCCTGCTTTTCCTTGATCGCAACGACTTCGAGCTCCGAGTTGCCGATTCGCAGCACCGTCTCGCGCAGGAGCTGGAGGCCGCGCGCCACCACCGGCGGCGAAATCGCTTGTTTGTCTATTCCAGTCATTTTATACATGACAGTCGACAGGAGGTGGAGCGACCGGCCAATACGTGCACGTGACGTGGCGGCCTCCGGTGCAAGAGATAGTATAAGCCTTGGTTGAGCGCGCCGTAGAGCGGGCGAACGCTCACGCGCTGCTGCGTGTTCTGCACCGAGAACTGCTGCAGCTTGAGCGCATAGCTGCCGAGGGCAATGTCGCATTCTAGTATCAATATGTCAAGTGGAAACTCAAAAATGTAAGAAATGGCCAAATATCAACCGGTTGCTCGACCAACGTGGACTGTCTTGTCGCGGGGGAGCGCCAAGTGCAGCGGTGTGTGCACCTTGCGCTTGCGACGCACCGAGTTGCGCAGGTGCGCTATCGCGAGGCCGGCCGTTGGCACCGGCGGCGACGGCGCCTCTTCCACCGTCAGCGTCGTCTCGCCGAGGACGAGCTGATCGCCGATCACGATCTGCGCTGGGTGGCGCAGAAAGACCCGCGTGCCGTGGGCCACGTCCGAGAGCACATAGTCGCCCTCTGCAAACTCGATTTTGGCGTGGATGGGGCATAGCTCCGGCGCGTACAGGTCGCAGCCCGGGAGGCTACCGATGAGCACGGACGCATGGTCGGTGAACGTGGCAACTTGCACCGGTTCGATCGAGCGCAGCGAGTGGGCAGCGACGCGGAAGGCCTCGGGCTTGCGCTGTAGCTGGAGCACGAGCAGCTTGGGAGATGCAACGCGACTCGTTTTCTGGAGCTTCAGCGGCGGCGAGAGCGACACGAGCTGCGGCGGCTTGGTGTCAAGCGTCACGTGACTAAACTGCACCTTGGCCGCTCGCGGCGGCGGCACGACCGTGGTTGCCGTCGCCGTCGTCACCTGAATCTCGAGCACGGTGATGATAAAGAGCTCGCTGAGCTCGATGACGTCGCCTTCTTGGAGCGGGTACCCTGCGCGGCGGGTGCCCCGCGCTGCAATCTGGAGGTACGTCGAGTGCTGAGCGACGGGCTCGACAAAGTACGCGTCCTTGTGGCACGTGACCTACGCGATGACGATTCAGTTGGCCGAGACGACGCGTCGACGCACTTTGGCGTGGCGGCCAGCGACGTGGGCGTCGTGCAGCGTCAGGAGCATGTCGTCGCCCGCGAACGACCCAATGTACCCTGTGCGCAGCGGCCAGCGGTCGCTGCCGCGCGTGAGCTCGAGCGCGGGAAAGGCCGCGAGCGCGCTCCGTCTGCGCTGGCCCATGAGCTTGTGCAGGACCGTGTTGGCCATGAGGCGGTAGTCGATCGGCGCCGCCATGGGCGCCACAGCGCCCTTGCGCCACCACCGTTTGGGGGGTACCAACTCGGTCATCCCGATGCAATATCGTTACTATATTTAGGCGACGAGCAAGTGCAAGGTCTTTTCCTGCGGGTACTCGACGAGTGTCTCGAGCTCGACGATGAAGACGCCTTGGATCTGCTGGAGGCCCGCGATGAGCGGCAGCAGCTCGACGTCCAGTTGCGTGCAGCCATTGGTCGACACGACACCCACGTTCTATGAGAGGGTCCAGAAGGTCCAATCGAGCGTGCAATGTCGTGTACCTGGTGCGAGAGCGCGCTGCAGACGATGCCGGTCATGAGCTCGCGGCGCAATTGCAGCTGGAGGTTCATCGGCCGCGTGCCGTTGTTCTGGACGACGAAGGTGGCGACGAACGGCTGGCCCACGCGCAGCGGCTGCGTTGGCACCACGATCGAGACGCTGGCCTCCTTGAGACTGCCGACCTGCTCCGTCGTTAGCACGAAGTGCGCGAGGATGTGTACCTTGCGCATGACGGGCTGCGTCTGGAGACTCCCGGCCTCGCCCATGCTGCTCTTCCACGCGACCTCGAGGCGCCCTACAACCACATGGATGCTACGATGTCGACCAGTGGGATGCGATCGTACCGAGGTTGAGCGTGCCAAGCGACAGATCGAGCTGGGGCGACGAGACCTTGAAGACGCGCTGCAGCGTCTCTTCCGGCCCCACGTACGCTTGGCGGTCGGTTCTACAGCCAATGAATGATGGTGACAGCTGGACAGAGACGAGCGGGATTTACTCGGGATCTCGGACGGTCGCGAGTTCGACGGCGCGGAAGGGCGGCGACGCGAGGAAGTGGACCGTCTCGACGTGCAAGGGTGCTTGCGTGATGTTCTGGATCTTGGCCTCGACAAACGACTCTTCCTGCATCGGTGTGCGATACAACCACAACAAACATGCGCGTTCTACCTGGATGAGCAGGTGCTTGAACGTGATCGTGAGCGGGTTGAGCACGTTAAAGCGGTAAAACTTGCGCAGCGACTTGGCCTCGAGCGTGATCGGGTCCAAGTACGAGACGCCGACGCGGAGCCTACGAGGCGAGGACCGAGGTAGAGGAGTGGCACAAGAGCCTCCGTACGTGTGCACGCCGACTTCGTTGAGCTCGTACTCGACCGCCATGTCGAGGTTGCCACCGCTCGGCAGCAAAGGCATCGGGTTGGGCGGCGGCGACGAGCCTAGCCTCCCATAAGCAAGTGCTATTGCATACTCTGCCGTATGCACCGCCGCGGGACACGCGCGTGTCGGCGAGGTCGCTGCGATTTGTCGGCGTCTGGAGCTTGGCCTAGGCTGGACGCGTGAGATCGCGGCAGCATGGCCGGCGCACCGTCAAGCCGACTTGCTGCAGATCGCACGCAAACTGGTTGATGACGCTAATGTAGCTGCTAAAGGTCTCGCCGAGGTAGATGTTCCTAGCACGCCGGTCCATGAGCCTCACGCCCAAGCGCGACGCCACGTACCCAAAGCTGTCGGGCAGCAGGAGCATGTTGGAGAGCTCAAAGTCGCGGCTGTTGGACTGCTCGACGTTGAGCCGCGGCTTGTAGAGCCGCATGACCTTGAGCGTCGGCTGCGTCGACGTGGGCGGAGCGGCCGACATGCTGGCGATGGAAAACGCGTGTGGGATTTCACGCGTGGCTTTTGCGTTTTGCACAGTGAAAATCGTTTCTCACATCAACCCCACTCGTCCTCGCCAGGTGGCGCAGGATGCAACGTCGAGTGTACTGAATTAGTGTGCGAAGATATCGTTTGCTAGCACAAGAAACCAGCGTACAAGCTACAGAAAACCCGCTTGAGTTTGACGCCCGACCCGATTGTCCACCTTTGAATCCAACTCGACCTACTGGGCGACCGAGCTCCAAGCTCCGTTGAAGACGATGTGATAAAGACAGAGCAGTGATAAGTTAGCATACAGTGCGGTTCAACTCTAGCCGCCATCCGAGTGTGGGCTCGAGATGCGCTCTGTGCCTTGACTGTCGTAGCCGTCGAAGAACGTCTGGAGCTCGGAAAACCCGATTTCGCGGCACACGTGGCCGGTCGTGGTGCTGTCGGCGAGGCTCGCGACCTCGTGCCACATGGCCTCGAGGTCTTGCATCTCGTCGTTCTCGGTCGGCAGGTGCTGCTTGGCCCACTCGTAGAGCGTGCGCGCGATCTGCTGTTGCTCCTCCATCTGGCCCCGGAGCCGCGAGTTGGTCGAGGCGCTGGACGCGCTATTGGCCGCCATGGCCTCAGCCACCTCCTTCCACGGCAGCGCGCTGCTGCCTCGGAGCGCGTGGAGCTTTTGCGTGAGCCCGACGATCGTCGTGTTGAGCGCGTCGATTTCCGTCAAGTACGTCTGCCGCGCACAGCGCTTGGCCTCGCGGTCGTAGACTTGCCGGCGCTCGCGGACCTCGGGCGGGATCGACGGGTCGTTGTAGCTTTTGCGCTTGCTTGAGGCCATCGTGGGTTGTTCAGAAATGAATCGGACGCTCGCTCACTCAACAACATTAGAACCGCGCAAGTCGGGGGTCCGAGCTGCGCAGTCTTTCAATTACACACGAGCCTGGGACCGAGCACGCCGTGACGACGATGTCTTGCTAATTGCCAACGGCGTCGAGAGTCCGTCTCATGGTCGCCAGTGTGATCCAAAGAAATGTGTGCAACGGCGTTTTCGGTTGTCACGCTGAGGGCCACGACGTCCTCGTAGTAGACGCCACACCGCCACCTTGCCTGCCGTCAGACACACCTCGTTCTGCATGCTTTGCAGTCGTTGAAAGCAGTCGTCGCCAACGCGATCTGTCACACAAACCCTGGCTCAGCAAGACGCCGTCATGAACGCCATTTTGCATCGAATAAGGTCGGGACCATTTTCATTCCGCGCTCCTGTGTAAGCCAAGCGCTATCGAACGACACGGTGTACGGGTCAGAGTCGGTGGGCTAGTGGATTTAAAATCCAGGACCAACGTACCACGCTTTAAGTGTAAATTTTGACCACCGCATCTGGCCTTTCGCAGCTGGTAACGCCTCCGTGCAGCGACGCCACATTGCACTACGAGTCAACATCCAGACCAGTCGGTCCACGGTCCGAGCAGCGACCGACGGCGACAATGGCTACACAATGGCTACTTGGCGGCGATCCCAGTCAAAGACACGGTGTCGAATACTAGTCTGTCTGTGGTGACAATTCTCGATCTTAGTCCGTACCGCTCTCTCGATGACCGTATTGCAGAGGATTCCCACCCAAGTCCAACTGGTAACCAGCAGGTCCAGAGCAGCTTCCGGAGCTACGTCAATTCGTAGGAAGCGTCTGTGGGACTGGACGCCGTGGCCTAATGCTGTGTCAACCCTATGTGGGAAATGGTGTTTTTCACGGTGCTTTTACCGTGTGTTTACGGTGTTTTTTAGCATTGTCTTAACAGCCAATCCAGGGCGCGTATTCCGAATACCGGTCTTGGATTGGCTGAAATTCCGTAACATCCAAGGGCTCTGGTCCATTTACAGACCGAGCAACATGGACGTGGTCAAGATCGCAGCGTCGGTCGCTGTCGGCGCCCTTGGCTACCACTACCTCGCGAGCCGCCCGGCGCCAACCGCTCCGAGCCACGCGCGCAGCCCCGCGCCGGTGACCAGCCACCAGAAGGAGGACGCCGAGGACGACGCCGAGAGCGACGACAGCGAGGACGAGGGCGACGAGGAAGACACGCTCAAGTGGGAGCCGCACAAGATGGTGCTCGTCGTGCGCAACGACCTCAAGATGGGCAAGGGCAAGATCGCCGCGCAGTGCGGCCACGCGACGCTCGGTGCGTACAAGCGCGCAGTGAAGCGCACGCCGCAGGCGCTCGAGTGCTGGGAGGCGCTGGGGCAGGCCAAGGTCGCGCTCAAGGTTGAGACGGAGGCCGAGATGCTCGAGCTTGCAGCGCGTGCCAAGGAGCTCGGCCTCATTCACTACGTGGTCGTGGACGCGGGCCGGACGCAGATCGCACCGGATACGAAGACCGTCCTCGCCGTCGGTCCCGCCCCGAATGGCGACGTCGACAACCTCACGGGCCATCTCAAGCTCATGTAATAGTGTAACGTAGTCTTCCCATGCAATGACATTATTGTGCAGTCTTATCTCGAGTCTACCAGACGACGCACTTGTCCTTGGGGTTCATAAAGGACCCGAGCGGGCACTGGAAGGCGTCGGCGAAGAAGGGCGAGTTCATGAGCGGGCCCTGGAGCCGCCACTTGCCGGGCGAGTGCGGGTCCGTGTGCATGAGGACGCGCGCGAGGTTGTCGCTGCGCTTCTGGCACCACCAGCCCTGCGCGAAGGACGTGAAGAAGAGCTGCCCTTCCTCGCGCGCCATCGGCGTCGAGAGGCCTTGCCGCGCCGCGTAGGCGAGGTACGCGAGCTTGACGCCGCCATTGTCGGCGATGTTTTCGCCAGTGTCAGCGCGCCGTCGACATGCCCCAGCAGCGTCTTGTTGGCGTCGATCGAGACGATCGGGAAGGCATCGTACTGCTGCTGGAGGCACTGCGCGTTGACGTTGAAGGTCGCGGCCACCGAGTCCGTCCACCACGACGTGAGCTGCCCGTGGGCGTCAAAGAGCCGGCCCATGTCGTCGAAACCGTGCGTGAGCTCGTGCCCCATGACGACGCCGATGCGTGCGTAGTTGGCGATCATCGGCTGCGCGGTCGCGGAAAAGATGGGCGGCTGGAGGATGCCGGCAGGGAAGACCATCTTGTTGGCGCTCGGGTCGTAGTACGCCTCGACCTCGAAGGACCCGAGGTCCCAGCGCGTCGGGTCGCTCGGCCCACCGATCTGCGCGAGGCGCGTGCGAAGCTCGTCTTGCGTGATCGCCAGTGCGTTGCCAAGAAAGTCGGTAGGCGACATGTTGACGGGCGTCGTCGGCGGCGTCGGCGGGCCACCGACAAAGTTGCGCACGGCCTGGATCTTCTCGAGCGACCGCGATCGCGTGACGTCATCGAGCCACGGCTCGGTCTCGACAAGGCGCGTCATCGCTGCTTCAATGTCGCCGATCAGCGTCTTGGCCGCGACAGCGTCCGGGAACGCGGCGGCTTGAAAGGCGGCACCGACAAAGGCTGGAAGCGACGCCAAGGTCTCGGCGCGACAGAACGCGTCGCGCGCAGGGAGGTCGCCGAGGCCGCCGAGGACGCCAGCGAACGCATGGTCGATGCGCCGGGGCTCTTCACCAACGAGGCGCCCGATGGTGGCCACGAGGCGGAGACCGACGTACTGACGCAGCGTCGCCATCGACGTCGCATTCAAAAGGGCCACTTGCTTTGTGAGGAACGCCGGCGTCATCACGAGAAGCGCTGGGTCGGCCGCCGTCAACGGGATCGCTGCGCCCTTGAAATACGACGACAAGAACGGTGCCGCCGACGTCAGCGCCGCTGGCGTCATCTTGTTGTACGTTGCCGTCGGGTCCCGAAGCGCCGCGTTCGGTACGGCGATGGCCGTCAGCGCCGACTCGAACGCCCAGAGGTCCGACGCCGACGCGTTCCAGCGAAGAAGGTTCTTCCACGAGGTGACGTACTGGGTGAAGAGCGCGCGGTTAGTAGGCGAGGCGTAAAACTCGATCGTTGGCAGCGTCCAGCCGCCCTGCACGAGCGTGAGTACTTGAACGGATGCGTTCTTGGGGTCCACTCCGACGTCCATTTCCAAAAACGAGGCGACGCCGGCGGACCGGTAGAGCTGGCCAGCGTACGCTAGGATGTCCGACTTGGACGACAGCGCGTCGAGGGCGGCGAGGTGCGACTGCAGAACCGAGACGTTGGTCGTTGTCGCGTTGAGACAGGCGTCGTAGAAGGGCCCGATGGTCGGCGGCTTGTCAGCAAGGATGGTTTGGATGATGCGGTCGTTGGCGTGCTGCACGACCGTGAACGACGTGTCGATCGAGCCGGCGGTCGCCGGGATATCGGCCGTCTTGGCCCACCCGCCGCACGCGTACTCGTAAAAGTCTTACGCACGGGTCCACGCTGCGGTCCATCATCGACTCCATTTTGGCAAAGAACTCGTCGTAGGTGTCATCGGTAGCGTGGGTACGCAGGAGCGCGTAGGCACTTGCGCCCGCCACGGCCACGGCGGCAGCAGCGACACCGATGCGCTTCCAGTTGCGGGCGGCGGGCGCCGAGCCAGTGTCGGACAAAAGGGGCTTGCCTTCGGCAGCCTTGATCTGGACGCTTGCCATGGTCGAGGAAGGTTGTCAAGTGACGATGTCGTCACATTGCACTTCATCCGAGCTCCGCCAATCACTTCCGCCACTTGAACCTACATTCCGCATGAGAGTGATGGTTGAAACCCAAGCAGTCAGCGGCGACATCGACGGCCGGGACGACCGGCTGCTGGCGAGGGCAGGAAGTTGCTGCAACGAAAAGCCTGAAGCCAGGCTCACTGGCACGTCGCTCCAGTCCGAAATATGGGCACTTGAATGCTGCCGACGAACAAAGGCAAGGGTACGAATGACGCATGTGTGCCACTGTGTGCCAACTCAGATGCCAAGCACTGCGCAACGTCGTCGTCCAGTGGTCCAGAGCAGCGAATGGACCTGCAGACTCGCCAGCGTCGAAGGGATGGTATATGGTGCATCGGCTGTCGTGCAACTCTTCCTTGTCCCTAGACAATTGGCCGCCGCGTTGCGACCTCGAAGCAGCGCAGTGCACCGCTCGGAACGTGATCCTCGGCTTGTTGTCGAGGCGTACCAAGGAGAGTGACGATCGACTACCTGGTACGTGCATGCATTCCAGTCGTGACGACTGCAATCAATGAACGTTGTGTAGGCTTTCTCGCCGAACATCACTTGTGAGTGAAACCAGCAGAGCTCTTGCTTTGTCAAGCGGCGGGAAGCAAAGGCACTGGTTGTACACAACACAAAATTTAAGGATTACATAGGCTATTTTGTCTCATCCGCATCGAGACACTATTTCGCTGTTTAGCGCGCGTAGAAGGCTTTGGCCGCGATCGCGAGGAGCGCGAGGCCGCAGGGCACAAAGATTCCGAGGAGGTACAGCTGCGACGTGCCTTCGGGGCAGCCCTTGCCGCCGGCGATCTTGGTGCAGCCCGTCGACTCGAACATGGACGCCATCGTGCCCGTGATCGAGGTCGCGAGGATCGCGAAGAAGGCGTAGAAAATAAAGACCGCCACGCGCGGGTAGCTGCCGCCCGTCTTCTTGAGCTCCATGACGGCGGCCTTTTGGTTGGGGAGGAGGAAGACCCAGAGGCAGCCGATGACCGTCATCGAGTAGGCAAAGATGTACGTGTACGCGACCTGCGACCGCACGTGGTCCGTGTCGGTCTTGATGTCGGCCTTGGAGACGTCAAACTGCCCGCACACGACGTTGGTGATCATCGGGCCGAAGACACCCGGGAGGTTCGTGATCGTCGTGAGGAGACCGTACATGACGCCCTCGTTGCCGGGTTCGGCCAACTCCACGATCACAAACGTGCCAATGACAAAGCCGATGCCAGCCGGGAGCTGCTCCGTGAGCGGCACGCCGAGGTAGAACCACTGGTTGCGGAAGAGGTCAAAGACCGTGATGAACTGCACAATCGCATCAATCGCGTTGGCCGAGATGGTCGTGATCACGAGCACGTAGCGCCAGTTCCAGTGCGTGCCGTATCTGCCGGTGGCGACGAGGACGACGGCGAAGATCATGGAGCCGACGATGCTCATGATGGACGAGTTGAGGTTCTCGACCTTGGCCCAGTAGAGAGAGACGTACGGCCCCGCGGTGGACCCGATGTACGACGTGAAAAGCGAGAACATAAAGTTGAAGATCATGACTTGCCACACGACGCGCTTCTGCGCGAGGTCCCAGAACTGCTGGAGGTAGACACCGACCGGCACCGCCGCCTTCTTTGTGTCCTTGAGGAAAAACCACACGACCGGCACGTTGACGGCCGACGGAATCGCCAGAATCCAAAAGTACCCGTTGACGCCAATGTCCCAGTCGTAGTCGCCGGTCATGCGCGTCGAGTTGAGGCAGAAGCCCGAGATGGCGGCCATGACAGCCATGAGCACCGTGCGCACGGCGTAGATCATCGACTGGAGGCGGCCGCGGACAGCATCCGGCTCGCGCTGGGCGTACTGGACGAGGAGTGCGTCCTGGGCAACGTCGGCCATGATGTACGAGAAACAAGCAACGGCGCAGAGGAGGGCGAGGACGGCGCCGTTCGAGGCTGCGTTCTCGGCGTCAATCGACGCGTCGTCGCCGGCCGGCCGGATCGCGAGGAAGACGAGGATGATGGCCGTGAGGAGCCAGCCGATGAAGATGTACGGCTTGCGGTTGTAGCCAACGATCGGGAAGCAGTCGGTGAGCATGCCGAAGAAGACCTTGAGCGACCAGCCGAGACTCATGAGCGCCGACGCCGAGCTCAGCACGTTGCCTTCGAGCTGGAAGTAGCCCGTGAGGATCGGGTACTTCATGTAGGAGAGGCCGCCGTAGACGACACCAATGACCGCGTACTGGAACACGAGCGCCATCACTTCGGGGGACGAGTAGACGGGGGCGCCGCCTTCGCGGAGGGCGCCGTCTTCGAGATCCAAAGGGGTCTTGACGCCCTCGTAGTCGTCGCCCTTGGCGCCGGCCTGGACGTCGAGCGACGCCACGTACGAGAGCCGCTCGGCAAGCGCGATGTCGTTCTTCTGCGCCAACATCCTTCTTGGTTCTTTGTCCTTGTGGGCTGGAGGAGGCAAAAAGCAAAGTGAGCAGCAAGTGGAGGTGTGTGTATAGAAGGAAGAAATGCAGCTGGGACTTGAAGCATCCGAGTGGGTGAGACCACGTGGTGCGAGTAACCTGCATAGTCCAAGCCAGTTATTTTCTTGAACGCACCCATGACGTTTGCATTCTTGTGGCCCTGCGTTGTGGACGTCTGATTATCAGTCTCGCTTGGCTTCTTTTTCTTCTTTTATGTTATGGAATTGCGTCCTTTCTACGAGAAAGGTCGGACCTTCAATGAAAACAAGTCCATGCCCCACTGCCCATTCCCTTGGGGCACAATACAGTTGTGATGTTGACCACTCAGTCCGCACGGTGGTAGCTACGCCGCCAGATCCACCGCGCGCGCAGCGAGCCGCCGACGATTCCCAAGACTGTCGACGCGCTGTCGTGGTCACCGATGCCGGTACATGCGCTTGCTCGTGAATGCGCAATCGAAAGGAGCGATGCTGAGGCAGTCCTCTTAAGCTATCACCGTGCGCGTCGCTCACCTGCGGTGGCTGTGGCGCCGTATCAAAGATAACCACATGTTGACGGGTCCCATTTGCACCTTGAAACCTAGGCTACAGTGGACGCAGGCCCTTGACGCGTCATTGGTGCACACTGCACTGTACCTGTGCGAGGCAAGCTCCATGGCCAGAGCACTATGATAGTGGGTCCACCATCGTGCTGCTGAACGATGGTGTCGAGCTCCTAGAGCTAGAGTTGCATGGCCTTTCAGCCTACGGATTCGGTGACGAATCACACACAGCTGGTAGAGACATGTGGTGAACGGTGCTGGAGTGGGGGCAGAAAGGGTGTCGAAATCACCCGTCGTTCCGATGGGCGTATATTTGATTGAGCAGTCGCTTGCCGTTGAAGCTCCTTGTGCAGGTCGACGCGTCGAAAAGCGACTTGCTTCATGCATAGCACACGTTCGCTGTCCACACCCGAGAGCCTCGTTCGATGCCGCCTGGATACGGGGCTGAAAAGGGTTGAAAAAAGAAGCAAAGGGACGCAATTGTCGACGCGCATGACCAGGGTGATGCTTTCGTCTTCTAACGTGCTGCACCCAACCGGCTGGTTCTTGCACTTGGATTCGACGCCACAAGAAACCACAAGAACGGGTGGCGTCGAAGAAGTAACCTTGGGTGGAGTATAGAACCGAAGTCGACATCAATATGGTGCACAAAGAAGAGAAAAGAGAGAGACGTGGTTGAAAGCTTTAAAACCTACCTCTGTCCCAGCGCATAGAAGGTCCAAGCTTGTTGGCCGTGAGTAGTGTACATGCTTGGGCGGGTCGAGCGGTTCACGAGGTTCTGCCTCGAAGCCACCGCGATGTCGCGATCCCTCTGGGCGCCAAAAATGAAGCTCGGTGAAGACGACGCCGCCGTGGCCTACATGTATTTTGACGCTAGCGATGCGACCAAATCAATCGCTCAGCTACTGCATGAAGGCAAACAACTACAGCCGTCAGCAAGGGTTAATAAACTGTTTCTTGACCCTTGTCGTCAGGGAACGCCTCCAGCGACTGAGTGGTAGACAAACTGGCAGAAAACGTTTATGGTCCGTACCCATCCCATGACGTTGCTCTCGTCACTGCGCGACCAGCAAGCCTTGTTAGTTGGCGTAACAATACGACTGCCGTGCTATTTGGGGTCTTGTCCCAGACGGCAACTACAGATCGACCCTGAGAAGACTTTCGCTTTTCTATCAAGTCTTCAGTGTGACGAACAGCGCACCACAGTGTTTAGTGCCAGCAGCAGCAGCAGCGTCGGATGCGATGGCGTTGATCTTTTCGTTTGCTGCCATGACGTGGCTTCTTCGATAGCACCAAGGCATCGAGTGTGATGACACTCGAAATGGAGCCTGTTGTAGCTGCCAGTCACTGCTTCAGCGAGGGATATGAGGAGTCGGATGGCGTCAAGTGTGCAGAGTACCGTGGAAGCCACGCTCCAAAACCAGCGCCAACAAGCGCGTCCGACCCAGTCGTACTTGAGAGCCTCGACCACGAGAAAACGATTCAAGCAAAAATGCTGCCTGGCATATCGCTCGGAACAAAACGAGGTCGTGCTTTGGTGCCCGACAAGACCCTGGATGAGTATGCGTCTATTGTTGTCACAACACACAACCCACCGTCTGGGCAAGCGCCTCGGAATCGCCTTGGGGATCTGGGATGTCACGCTCCGAGAGGGACTAGTACATGTTGAACCGAGCCACACGCTTCAAGCTCATGGAACCTAGCTCAGCGATCTTGCTGGCCAAAGATCTTATTAGAGATCTTTGACTCTACGAACGATCGTACGAATCTCGACACTTTTATTGAAGAGCATTTGTACCGAATGGGCTGCAGATCACTCGATGCCCTTGGGATAGAGTCTATTACATGGCATTTGCCTTGTGTGCGACAAGCGCGGTTGTACTGAGGACTAGCCGCCTCCTACGTGCTGCGCGGTGAATCTCGCCAACGTGCTCTTGCTCGTCTAGAACGGAGACACCGCACAGTGTTGTGGCACCCGCCGAGATCGTCAGGTAGGCCTCGTCAGGACCATGGTCTCATTCATTCAAGTCTTGGATAACCTCGCGCCTCTGGGCGTGGTCGTCATCAAAGGACAGATCCATCTATTGTAGAATTTCGCACACATCAAGGCTTCGCTTGCCACCGCACCACCGCTGACGACGTCTGTCGAGGACATTGATAAACTACGTAGCCTCCTTGCTCTGGATCGTGACGCTTGGAGGGACTTTACGGGAAGTGGCGTCATCGGCCTCACTCGGGCGACAACAGACGAGTCGCCGCCCATGCAGCCACGGACCGGTGAGCGAGCGAGTGACGAAGAAGAAAAAATTGCTCGTCTTCACGTACACGCATCACCTTTGTACGGCGATGATACGTTTATATGACTTAATGTGCAGTTGCTCAAGCGTTCGGGCGTTCGTTGAATGTCCTGTCATGACAAAGCGCTCCTTAGAACCCTCCAAGTACACGTTTGTATCTGGACGCTGAGGACGTCCTATCGACAAGGGCACCTATCTCGTGGCCTTGGTGCTGAAATCCAGTACTAGTATCTTCTTACACTAGTTGGTCGAAGCTCATGGACGAACCACTGGGGACGAACGCTGCATCACCAAGTTTTGTCGTATTTCGGTGGCGTTCCTTTTGAGCTCTTATTTCTTCTCGTCACGTTTGAGGATGCTGAATACAATTAGCGAGTTTAATTACTCTCAACGGGAGCTGCAATATACCGAGCTGGTAATGCTACTCCAACCAAGCCTCCCCAAGCCAGATTTCAAGGGGAATTTCCGAAAAGAACACAAAATCACAAACCAGCCAATCATAACCCATTTAACCTCCTTTTAAAGCCAATCCGATTCACGTATTCCTCAATTGGGTTTTTTTGTGAATATTTGAGCAAATTGAGTTTTGTTTGAGAAATACACTCGACTTGAAGCAATCTGTTTCGATGTCGTTCCCAGGTGACGCCGGCGCAAGCGGCCAATCAACATCACATCAACTGCATCTTGGGTCGCAGACAGTACAGCATCGCCCGCTCCAACCTGGGGTTCTCGGTATACCTGGTAGACAATTCTGGACCACGACGCGGTCTCCGAGGGACCGAAGCGTGTCCTGTCTGTCTCAACGAACTACGGTTGGCGAAACGCGACGACGCACGCG
>NW_012156549.1:57834-60502 GCF_000151545.1 Saprolegnia parasitica CBS 223.65 | reverse complement strand
GATGACGCGCGGCTCTTCTCGGTCTGGCGCGCGCCGTCGACCGACTACGTGGTCCAGCACCCGCTTTCGCTCACGGGCCCCAAGCAGGTGACGGGCACCGTCCTGCGTGGCATGCACGCGTGGACAGCCAAGCACGCCGCCGACGACGACGCCTTGGCCAAGGACATTGTCGCAGATCGACGTACTAGTACGTCAGAAACCACAGTGCGCCACCATCTGCAATGTCGTTGCGAGGCGTCGACGGCCCATTTGGGTGGCCAGAATCTCTGGCCTCACGCCCGCCTACAACAACAATAGTATTGTCATCTGTGCAGAGGAGCTAGACTATACCAAGTTGCGAACGTGCATGCGAACGCTAGTCTGCGAGACGACCACAACACACACATGCATGCGCTTCCAAGGTTGTAGCGCGCGGTTGGGCGCCTTGCAGATCGTGTCGCCGCCAGTGGACCGTACGGCGCGACGAGGACGCAGAAAGGGCGCACGCCCATGGACGGCAACGTCGTCCGGAGGCCAGCGAATGGCCACGTCCTCATGCAGTGTGTCGAGAGAGGCCGAGTTGTAGCTGCGCGTCGCAGATAGCGCTCGTGCCATGGCGCGGTAATGTCGGGCCACTGGGGGTACCATTCTGATAGAAAATACTCCGTTGGTAATACTGCCGGGTTTCTATGCGTCTTGTCAGCTGTGCCAACGGCCACGGTATCAAGCAGCAATCCGCAACACGACGTTAGCATCGTGCAAATGCTGCCTCAACCGCACTGCGAAGCGTCGCGGTTAGGGTAGGGGTAGGGTACGGCGTTGCGCGCTACAACCCAGTCGATGCACATATATTATATGTGCATCAACGTAGAAAACAGCGTTTCGTTCGATGGCGCATCTTTTGAGTTATCTATTCTACCTTGCTTACGGCCTAGACTGGCTGGAACGTGCGAGCTCGAGGCGCGTGAGAAGCATGTGAATCGTGGTTGCGTCGGCGGGAAATCCTTCGCCACCGTCGCACGTGGCTGGTGTCATGCAGGAAGCACTGCTGCAAGACGTGGCATTGACATCAAATTGGAGGCTTGACTGCCGTGTCCTTGGCCCGTCCCGCGAGCAAGAATGGACCATGACGACGGGCAAACGCACCCCGTACTACTAGTAGTGTTGGATAGCACCAGAAGTGCTCACGTCTGGTAGCAAGTACAGCTTTCCGGCCGATGACGACATATGTGGCGCCATATCTATACCTTCCAAGCACCATTTTAAAGTACTCCAATGGGCTGTTACGACGTTTGGCGTCGACGTGCAGGTTGGATTTGTTTGCTTGTCGAGTTATTTAGGCGACGCTTGTTGGAGAAGCTCGGCAACGCTGCGATGGCCATGGCGTTCGGCGTACTGCAGTGCCGTCATGTTGATCTATTGCATTTGTATCAACACGAGACTTGCTTTTTGATTGGCGCTCGTACCCCATCGAGAGCATGTACATTGGCTCGAGCGCTGAGTAAGTGCATGACGATGGTCTCGTCACCGCGGAGGCTCGCCCAGTGCAGTGGCGTGCGAGAAAACTAGATATCAATATCAGTATCCACTGTACTGTGATGGAAGGCGTACGAAGGAGTCGCAGCAGTTGGGATTCACACCGTCGTCGAGCAAAGCGACGACGTCCTGTACAAGGCCAAGACGAACTGCCTCGCAAAGACGTGTCTAGGATAAAAACACTCGGAACGGACAAGTGCCAGTCGTTGTAGTACTAGTACCTCGTTGACGACCGAAGCCAACAAGTTTGCCGAGCGCTGGACGTCAGCGACCGTCGCCGTCATCTTCGTCTACATCAATCGATTGTCACACACCGCGCATCTCGACGAGCTCCTCGAAGCGATACGCTCGTGTAAAAGGGTACGTACGCTGCCGCGGAGGTTGAGATCGACAAGTTCTTGCTGGAGCAGTGCCGTGGCGGAGGGCTCCTCATGCAGAGCTTGGACGAGCTACGTTTGATAAAATAGAACCAGATCACGGGTGGAAACAATCAGGTTGTACATTGGGTTCTTTCTTGGGAAGAGAGTCGCGCAGAAACTGGGCAACTTTGACAAGATTATTGGCTTCTGCGAGCGTGCGTGGTGTTTGATCGAATTCTTCTGCGAGCGTGCGTGGTGTTTGATCGAATTCTTCTGCGAGCATGAGTGGTGTTTGACCAGACTACAAGAGAAAATGTAGCAGATTGTATCTCTTGTGGCTCGTTTCGCAAGACAATAATAGTTTGGCATGTAGTACTTTGTGCATGCACGTACGTTGTCTTTGGCATCGATGGCCGCGCCGTTCTCGTGCAAAAGGCGGACGGTCTCCAATTGACCGAAGTAAGCAGCCCAGTGCAATGGTGTTTTACCATCCTACACCAAGAGTCACGTGATAAGACACACGTGCGAGATATTCAATGCAAATCACACAACATACCTTCTCTTTGGCGTCGATGACAGCGCCCTTCTGAAGCAAAAGGCAGACGACGTCCAAATGACCAAAGCGAGCAGCGAAGTGCAATGGTGTTGAACCACTCTACACCAATCGTCACGTGATAAAAACACACGTAGTGAGAGAATGCAAAACACACAACGTACCTTCTCTTTGGCGTCGATGGCCGCGCCTTTCTCAAGCAAAAAGCTGATGACGTCCAATTTACCCTTGTCAGCAGCCC
>NW_012156549.1:54671-56403 GCF_000151545.1 Saprolegnia parasitica CBS 223.65 | reverse complement strand
GTCCAACCAAACTACACCAATCGTCACGTATATAAGAACCACGTAGTGAGAGAATGCAAAACACACAACGTACGTCGCCCTTTTAAGGCCCCGTTCGGATTGGGCCCGTCGCGCCCTTCTGAAGCAAAAGGCAGACGACGTCCAAATGACCAGTGAAAGCAGCCCAGTGCAATGGTGTTTCACCATTCTACACCAATCGTCACGTGATAAAAACACACGTAGTGAGAGAATGCAAAACACACAACGTACCTTCTCTTTGGCGTCGATGGCCGCGTCCTTCTGAAGCAAAAAGCGGACCATCTCCAATTGACCATGGCGAGCAGCCCAGTGCAATGGTGTCCAACCAAACTACACCAATCGTCACGTATATAAGAACCACGTAGTGAGAGAATGCAAAACACACAACGTACGTCGTCTTTAGCGTCGATGGCCGCGCCCTTCTGAAGCAAAAGGCAGACGACGTCCAAATGACCATACCGAGCAGCCCAGTGCAATGGTGTTTCACCATTCTACACCAATCGTCACGTGATAAAAACACACGTAGTGAGAGAATGCAAAACACACAACGTACGTTGGCTTTGGCGTTGATGGCCGCGTCCTTCTGAAGCAAAAAGCGGACCATGTCCAATTGACCATGGCGAGCAGCCCAGTGCAATGGTGTTTCACCATCCTACACCAATGTACATATCAATAATCTCCATTGTTATCGATGAAGAGCCGACGTACCTCGTCTGTGCAGTGGATGTCGACGCCGTTGTCGAGAGAGGCTTGGACGCTAGCCAAGTTGCCTTCCCATGCAGCGTTGCGAAGCGCTTCCTATAGCGTCGCATATACGTCCTTGAGCCTCCATAGTATCGATGGACGTCCCGTACCTCCTTCTCCGCCGTGGACGTCATTTTGCAAAATGATCGGCGTCTACATTCCCCCCTTTTCATTGGCTGCCCTTTTCATCCAATCACATCACGACAACCAACCACATGCGCCTCAGCTCCACCTGCCGACGTCCGAGCCTCGCCTTGTCATTGACCAGATAGTATCGACAATGAAAACCTATTCATCGCTCTACCCTTGTACTCCCGATATTAGCATTGGGACCAGTGACACGTCTTGCTACAACCTCTCGTACGAATCTTGAGCCAGACACCTTGTTCCATCCCGTCGAATCCCTCAATGCAGCTCTTTGATGCATAGGACATATTGTACATCGTACCAAGTGTAATAAAAGTCATAATAAAAAGAAGAGATATCATCTGTTCATTGTGTATCTCGAGGCCGCGCTCAAGGACCTCGCGCAGACGCTCGGCGAGGAGGACAACCTACTCGCCCACACGGCCGCCTACAGGTACGCCGATGACTCGGACTTCATCTGCCACGACGCTGCTGCCATGACCAGGATCAAAGCCGCGGCGCCATCCGTCTTCGCCCGGTGGGACCTCAAGATGAATGAAGACAGGACAGAAGAAACGCAGGTATTCAGGTCGACGCAGGTTGACGCGCCGACGCACGCGGCCTCTTTGGCGTGGCACACGACCAAGAAGCTCGGCAGCCTCCTCGACGACGCGGCCGATCTGCGCGCTCGGAAGCGACTGGCGACAATGGCGTTCAACAACATGTGGAAGATCTGGATGCGTCGCGGCCTCATCTCGGAAGGCAACCGTGTGCGTCTGTACAAGCTACGTGCTCCCGGTCCTTTTGTACAACTGTGGCACGTGGGCCCTGACGCCAACGAGTC
>NW_012156549.1:52047-54276 GCF_000151545.1 Saprolegnia parasitica CBS 223.65 | reverse complement strand
CCTGCACCGCGACCTCCAGTCGTTGACGCCGCCTCAGTCGCTGGCATCTCTCGAGGACCTCAACCAACTGCGTTGCTTTGCCGCCGACCGTGACGACTGGAAGGAATTTACGGAGCTTGTCGTCATGAGCCTCACCCGCGGCCGCAAGCGCCCCCGGGCAACCACAGAAGAGCAAGCTGCACCCCCGCGCCGCCGCCTGCGCAGCCACGGCCTGGCGAGTGAATGAAGAAGAAGGAGAATGCTAGTCTCTACGTATGCAAACTCTTTCTAACAACGAAAATAACGCGAAACACGTTCTTATATATATACTAGTAGATATCAGTCGAGACGCGAACGACCGCGGCCGTATCAAGCGCTTTCACATACCGAAAGTGCGCTTCCACCTTGGTCCCGAGCGCCTTGGCTGGCGCCGTCAACGCTGGTGTTCAAGTGCGGCGTTGAGGTTGACGCCCGACGCGAGACACTGTTGGACATCGACGAGGTTGCCCTCTCGGGCTGCGTCCAGTAGCGCCTCCTACACCAACCGCATTCGCATTCGTTCGGACGAGTTGCTTGAGCATCATGGCAAGTACCTCCGTCGTCATCCGCACCCTGTTGCCAAGTGAGCCCGCCGATCGCCGGCCGCCACAATTGAACGACAGGTTATCCGGATGACACGCAATCCCGACCCTGATCCGGATGCAATGATGGTTGGAGACTTGTCTCATCGAGCCTGCAAGCCCATAGTCGTCGACAGCGGCCGTCGCTTGTTGCCCAACGATGAGGGGGCACCGCCGCCATGCAGTGTGCTTGAAGGTTCCTCGATCCCGCGGCGGCTCGTCGTCTTGTCGCTCTTCTTCAACGATGCTGTCTGCGCAGTCGCACCTGGTGTCGTATGCTATTGCGAGCCGCGAGGCTGCCGCACTCGCGAGCCAATGCGATGCCGCCGATGATCGATCGCAACGCGCCAACTTGGCCGCGTCGCTGGCCTGGACGGTGACGTTACCGCCACGCTGGACCTGTGCCTGATAGTGGAGCTGCAGCGACACACGTTGGTCCTCGGCGACTAGCGCACGGCCAGCACCAATGTCATGCATGATGTGCCACACGCATTTCCAGCTTGGCGCGGGACCTGTGAGTCTTTTGCATGGAGTAAGTACGGTTTCTTTCTGGTACAAGGATTTTCTATTGTGTGCTTCCAGACTGCACACTGGTAGGGCGACGTCGAATTGCCCATGACGCTCATACCGGAGACTGGAGTTTCGACAGGCCATCGAGATGCAGCGGATCGAGACGAGACGATATCAATCTCCCAAGCTACACATGTGCGTACCTGTAGGTCAAGGTCGTACCGCAGGCGATGCTTAAAGCGACGATACACCAAACGCAGTCGCTGGCACTCGTTCCTCCTGCTGCCACGTATTGCGTACTTGCCTACAGACGCACAGCCAGCAAGTTCCATGCGGCGAAGCATAGCTGGCATCTGCGCCAACTGCGCCTTTCCAAGACGTGGCGCAACGCCAGACCTTGGCGCTGGTCGAGGCAGTCGCTTCCAGAGATCACATCCGTTGCGTCATGCTGGCGGTGCTGGAGAAGGCGACTGCAGCGCCGTCCTCGTGGCTGCTACGACCGCGCTGCCGATGGGCTCGGCCGCTTGCTCGTTTTTTGGCACCTCTCGCGAAAATGGCGTCCGGATACCAGTGGATTCGGCATGTGCCGATATTAGGGATCGAGAGACGGCATCTATCCGGATACACGTCCGGTTGTTGCCTTCATTTTGTCGTCGTTTTGGCCAATCCAAAGCGGCGAATCATTTTTCCATTTGGGCCACGACGGCCGCGCCTGGATGAAGGTCGACCGGCGGAAGGAATCCAAGGCGCATGGCTGCGACGCACGGCGCCCTGTACGCTGCTAAAGTACGTGACCATGTGGTGGTGGTCGATGTCCTAAGACGGCGGCGATAGCGAGCCATCTGTCCTCGCACGTCGTGGGCGGCGTTGTCAAGGATTGACGATGACACTGGAGCATGACTCCATGCAACGACGCTTGTAGCCATCGGCACCCGCGTGCTAGTTGGCGACGCCGACATGGGAGCGTGCACGGTCCACGACAAGACGCACTGGGACATGCACGTGTCCCTGCGAGCGCACGTGGCGTCGACTGCCTTGGCGGAAGTGGTGAGTCCATCTGCATTACACCCGACTGAACTGACTCATGGTAGCGCTCAGAGACCACGTCGGCTTGCAGTGG
>NW_012156549.1:42072-50726 GCF_000151545.1 Saprolegnia parasitica CBS 223.65 | reverse complement strand
TTGGCCAAGGACATTGTCGCAGATGGATGTACGTCAGGAACCACAGTGCGCCGTCATCTGCAATGTCGTTGCGAGGCGTCGACGGCCCATTTGGATGACCAGAATCTCTGGCGTCGCGCCCGCCTACTACAACAATAGTATTGTCATCTGTGCAGAGGAGCTAGACTGTACTAAGCTGCAAACGTCCATGCGAACGCTAGTCTGCAAGACAACCACAACACACAGCAGGGTAGGGGTAGGGTAGAGGCCGGGTACGGCGTCTACAACCCAGTCGACAGGCACCGACGAGAGGGCGTCACACGCATATATGTCTATCAACGTAGACAACAGCATTTCGCTCGATGGCGCATCTTTTGAGTTATCCATTCTACCTTGATTACGGCCTAGGCTAGGCTGGAACGTGCGAGCTCGAGGCGCATGAGAAGCACGTGAATCTTGGTTGCGTCGGCGGGAAACTCTTCGCACGCGGCTGGTGTCGTGCAGGAAGCATTGCTGCAAGACGTGGCATTGACATCAATATGGAGGCTTGACTGCCGTGTCCTTGGCCCTTCCCGCGAGCAAGAATGGAACATGACGACAGGCAAACACACCCCGTCCTAGTAGTGCTGGATAGCACCAGACGAGCTCATGTCTGGTAACACGTACGTACAGCTTTCCGGCCGATGACGACGCATGTGGCGCCATATCAATATGTTTCGATCGGTTGTTAATAAAGACGTTTGGCGTCGACGTGCAGGTTAGATTTGTTTGCTTGTCGAGTTATTTAGGGGACGCTTGTTGGAGGAGCTCGGCAACGCTGCGATGGCCATGGCGCTCGGCGTACTGCAGCGCCGTCATGTTGAACTATTGCATTTGTCTCAAAACAAGACTTGCTTTTCGGTCGGCGCTCGTACCCCATCGAGAGCATATACATTGGCTCCAACGCTGAGTAAGTGCATGACAAGGGTCTCGTCACCGCGGAGGCTCGCCCAGTGCAGTGGCGTGCGAGAAAACTAGATATCCATCAATCAGTATCAACTCGAATGTGATGGAAGGCGTACGAAGGAGTCGCAGCAGTTGGGATTCACACCGTCGTCAAGCAAAGCGACAACGTCCTGGGGAAGGCCAAGACGAACTGCCTCGCAAAGACGTGTCTAGGATAAAAACACTTAGTACGGAGACATGTTCGTCGTTGTAGTGCCTCGTTGACGACCGACGCCAACAAGTTTGCTGAGCGCTTGACAGATTGTACATTGTGCTCTTTCTTGAGAAGAAAGTCGCGCAGAAACTGGGCAACTTTGACACGATTGTTTGCTTCTGCGAGCATGAGTGGTGTTTGACCAGACTACAAGAGAAAATGTAGCAGATTGAATCTCTGGTAGCTCGTTTCGCAAGACACTACTAGTTTGGCATGTAGTACTTTGGGCATTTACGTACGTTGTCTTCGGCATCGATGGCCGCGTTCTTCTTTAAAAAGAAGATGACGATCTCCAAATAACCATTCCGAGCAGCCCAGTGCAATGGTGTCCAACCATTCTACACCAATAGTCACGTGATAAAAACCACGTGCGAGAGATGCAACGCATAACATAAAACGTACCTTGTTGTCTTTGCCGTCGACGACTGCGCCTTCCTCCAGCAAAAAGCGGACGATCTCCAATTGACCAAGGCAAGCAGCAGAGTGCAATGGTGTCCAGCCATTCTACACCAATAGTCACATGATGAAACACACGTGCGAGACAATGCAAATCACACAACGTACATCGCATTTGGCGTCGATGGCCGAGCCTTTCTCGAGCAAAAGGCGGACGATCTCCAAATGACCCATCCCAGAAGCCTCGTGCAATGGTGTACGACCAATCTACACCAATAATCACACAATGAATACGCGTGACAGATCGAACGCCAAACAAAAAACGTACGTCGTCTTTGGCGTCGAAGGCCGCACCTTCGTCCAGCAAGAAGCGGACGATCTCCAAAGCACCATAGGAAGCAGCGTAGTGCAATGATGTCCAACCACTCTACAGCAAAAGTTACATGCTAAAAACCACGTGCAAGAGATTTAATGCAAAACGTACGATGTTGTTTTGGCGTCGATGACAGCGCCTTCCGCAAGCAAAAGGCGAACGATCTCCAAATGACCAAACTGAGCAGCGCAGTGCAATGGTGTATCACCAATCTACATCAATATGCCAATCGCCATGGCCATCGATGGAGGAAGATCCGAACGTACGTAGTTGGTGCAGTGGATGTCGACGCCGTCACTGAGATAGGAGATGACATCAACCAAGTGGCCCTTTTCCACAGCATTGAGAAGCTTTGACTATATCGTCGCATCCGCGTCCTTGAGCCTCCATATTGCGATGGACTTATACCGGTACCTCCTTCTCCGTCAACTTGGACCTCATTTGCAAAATACGTACGTACCTGTAGTCGGCGTCATACAATTGTATCCAATCACATCACGACACCCAGCCACAGTTGCCTCCCGATGAGGTGGCACCGCCGCCATGCAGTGTGCTTGAAGGTTCCTCGATCCCGCGGCGGCTCGTCGTCTTGGCGCTTCTCCAACGATGCTGTCTGCGCAGTCGCACCTGGTGTCGTATGCTATTGCGTACAAGTGCGAGCCAATGCGATGCCGCCGATGGTCGATCGCTAAGCTCGGACTTGGCCTTGTCGCTGGCTTGGACGGTGACTTTACCGCCACGCTGGACCTGTGCCTGATAGTGCTGCTGCTGTACCGACCTACGTTGGGCCTCGGCGACTGGCGCACGGCCAGCACTGATAACATGCACGATTGCCATCAATATGTCCAGCTTGGCGCTCCCGATCCAAGCACCCACTTTGGCAAGGACCATCCCTCGACACCGCTCGCTATCTCTCCTTGCAGATCGTGAGATCGTCCTCGTCATGGCGCCAACGCGGTCATCGTCGTAGATGCGATCGTCGTAGACGTCGGTGCGCCCGTGGCGTCGTGTCAAAGCTACTAGTACTGCGGAACAAAACACTCGGGCAAAGCTGTTTCTGCACATGCTTAAGAGAGTCGCTTGGTACCTCTCTCCTGCTTTTGCACAGGCAGCGCGTTGGCCGATGCGACGCGATGCACGACGACGTCCTACGCGTCCATGACGGTGGTCGTCCCATACCTGCAGGCGTCCTTCAGCGCGGCGCCGCGCTGGCAGCTCACCACGCATGTACATGCAAGACCGCAGCGCGCGGTAGGTCGCCTTGCAGATCGTGTCGCTACCGGCGCGCCCCAGGCGGCGGTCCGACGGCGCGACATGGACGCGGATCGGTACCTGCCCATGGACGGCGACGTCGTCCAGAGGCCAGCGGATGGCCACGCCCTCATGCAGTGTGTCGAGAGAGACCGCGTGGTACCAGCGCATCGCGGCGAGCGCTCGTGCGATGGCGCGGCCACTGCGCGCTGCTGGCATGGGCATGGGCAGGCGCGCGGCAAGCATCGGCGCAGACGCATCGCGCCGACTAGTACCTCGAGGCAGCCATGATCGTTGGCGGCGAGGAGCGCATGCCCATGGTGACCGTCTTGGCGTTGGCGGCGACGTCCAGGGCCGCGTGGCCGGCAGCGCCCATCCGATCGCAACGGCCAAAATGAACCTCACATGGACCCATGTGTTTAAAACATATAAACATGTGTGTTTGAAACGTATAAAAGACATGTTTGAAACGCTACCGGTGGAATGGATGTCACACACATTGCGCCAACTTTCTCATGGGATATCGGTGCCGGCTACATATGTACATGTATATAGACTGCAAGAGACATCGTGTAGAGGTCATAGCCGTTCAACTTGCAGTGCGCTTATAGTGTAGTAGAATGCAATCGTCTTGTTGTATACATTTCAGTCAAGTACGAGTTGCTACGTCGTCGACTTGGTTGCTTTCTCGATGCGTCGCAGAAGGATGTTGAGTTTAGCTTGGTCGTTCGGGAGCGCTTCGTTGCATTCGCTGCAGGCCGTTGCTTCCATTGATTGCGGCGCGCCGCAGCAGATGCAGACAAGACCATCGTAGATCTTTGATCCGTTCTTCTTGGCAACCGCCACGCGCTTCAAAAGGACCTGGAACTTGAGCGCGACGGAAGCGAGCTCTTCGGCACAAGTCTCGCAGTGGGTCTGGGGAAGCGAGTTGAATGCGAAACAGAGCTGACACACGAATTGCGTGCTCACAAGCATCGAGGGGAAGGACTACGATGACAGTAGGTAAGGCCGAGAAAGAGCACCGAGAGGCTTCGACTAGTCGATGGTCTCACCGCCGTGCCAGTGGACGCTGGAGGTACAGTGGAGGGCGCGGGCGCGACGACAGCCACCTCACTATTGTCGTCGATAGACGTTGCGCTTGTTGGCGGCTTGATCGAGGGCTGTGGGCTAGCGGCCCACGTGATGGGCTAAAGGCAGCATTAGTCCCTCCAACTGAGACTCTTATAGAGAGCGACACGTACCTCGGGGCTACTCACAGCTCGTGGCTCGGCTAACTTGGTCGTTGGCGCCGGCACGATAAGCGCCGAAAGCTCCTCTTCGCTGCGACCGAGCAGCTTTTGAAGAGACTCGACTAACATCTGCGCGGACGGACGCTGCGTCGGGTCGAACGAGAGACAGGCGTCGGCGAGATGTCGAAGCCAAGGCGGACAGTTGGCGCTCACTGTTGGACGGAGGTTGCCGAGACGCACGCCGTCGATGATGCCCCAATACCCGAGGCCCTTGGCATCGTGATAAGGCAGCTGAAGCGTGTTCAGCTCGGTCAAAATGACGCCGAACGAGTAAATGTCGGCGGCACAGCTGTAGTTGCTCGTCGATGCAAGCACCTCGGGGGCGGTCCAGTACGGTGTGCTCTTGCCCGCTGTCGCGTCCGACTCGAGGCCAGAACCGAGGTTCGCGACTTTAATGTAGTTGGTCGACGAGAGAAGGACGTTGTAGCTCTCAAGGTCGTGGTGGAAGACGCCGTTGTGATGTAAATCGGCGAGGGCATTCGCCAGCACCCACGCGACTTGCAGTGGAGAAACGTTGACCTTGGTGGGCTCACCGAGTCGCGTGGCGTCGAGGTAGCTGCGCAAATTCCCCGCGTCCATGTACTCGAGCACGAGCTTGGGACTTGCTGTGCCGATTCCCGCGACTGCGAGGAGCTGCTGCACGTATGGCGAGTTGCACCTAGAATCGTCGGTGTTTAGATAATGACACAAGACCAAAGGGATCTACTGCTGCATGGTCTCCATCTCGTGGACGATTACTTGGGCTGTAGACTCGTCGACAGGCGTTTTGATGGCGACGACACGGCCTTTGTGTGTGCCCTTGTACACGGTGCCATGTAATGGACTAGATTGGTCCATCTCGATGTCCGTGGCTAGCACCTAGAGGCGCCCATTTGAGAGAAAGATCGATGCTAGAAAACTGATGTGTACGCTGGGGATGACACGGTGCGCAGCTGTCTGGAGCATCGTCGCAAGGCGTCGGTGGCCCTTCTGGACGGCTAGAGTCACCGGCGTCACGCCCGCCTAAAACAACAACAATATTGTCATTGTCATTATTCTTGTCGACAGATTTATTGCTGTACCGCATTGCGAGCGTCGACTTGGATGCTGGGCGTTCGCAACAGCGCCGCCAACGCCTTGTGGTCGTTGGTTCGCACTGCGCGATGCAGTGGTGAGTCGCCCGCCTACATTACAATGTTCCAGCGTCGCTTTTGTGTTTTGTCACGTCACAAAGCATTTACCTCGTTCGCAGCGTTGGAATCCATGTCGTCGGTCACCAGCGTTCGCTCTTGGCTGGCGTCGTTGACGTACACAGCTTGGACACGCGCCTACAGCATACATAGGTATGTGGACATGTTTTGTCCAAATGAAGTTGTACGTTTGCGCTTTGAGTGCCCTCAGGTCGATCCACCGAGTTCTACATCGTAGGAAAAGACGTGCGAATCGAACCTCCAAAGCTTCATGGCCGACGTCGAGGCGGTTGCGAAGCCGCTCGACAAGTTTGCTCAACATCGCCTCCGAGCTGCAGATACGGTCGACGAGTTGGTCAAGCTCAGCGTCCGAAAGTAGAGGTTTCTACAACGCACACGCTTGCCGTCCATTCTACATAAGCTTGAGGGGAATACCTTTTGCTTGCCCTTGCTTTCCGCCTGTTGCAAGATGGCGATGACGCGGCGGTCGGTCGCTAGCATCAATGGCGTCTTGCCCGTCTACCGGAATCGTGTCAGATCCGAGCTCCCTCTATCAGGAGAAAGGTACTATTGTCGTTGCAACGACGTTGGCCTTGGCCTTTACGAGGTACTTCACGGCATTAACGAGATTCTTGGCAGCTGCGACATGCAGCGGCGTTTGACCCATCTAGTTGAGGTGGAGAATACGTTGAGCAATCATCCATGACAGACAATATTGTGTCTACCTCGTCACAAGCATCTTTGGCATCGCTGCAAAACAAGAAGAGTTGGTCCAGGACGCTCGTGTTGCCGCCAACGATGGCCGCGTGCAGCAACGTCGCGTCAGTCTAGAACCACGATTGCACGTGGAGGATGGGAGCATGTCATGCACAGACAGTACAAGAGACGCAGTGCATGCTTGCGTTGCCAAGGATAAGTGCCTCGACAACGTCGGCATGGCCGGCAGCAGCAGCGACAAAAAGGAGTGACTCTCCCGCCTAGACAAACCCAAGTATTTGTTGAGAGAAGAAGTGTGTAGGGTAGGTACGTGGTTGGTCACTTCAATGCCGTTCTCGTCGTTGGTCCCCTGCAGCAATGTCGCGATGGTGGTCACATACCCCTTCGCAGCCGCCACAAGCCACGCCGTCTCGCCATTCTAGATCAAACCAAAATGTTTGAGACCTTCCACCAGCTCAAATTATACAGTACTTCGTTGGCCAATGAGCAGCTGACGCCGAGACGCAGTAGTTGAGCCACCGTGCCGCCGTCGTTGGTGGAGGCTGCTTGGCGCAAAGCGGTGGCAAAGACCGGCGTCAATGCACGGAGACTCTGCATCGCATCGCCAACATCTTTATAAAATGCTGCAAATCTCCAACCTTGTCGACGAGATCAATGGATGCGCCTGCTTGGTACAACGTCTGAACGGACTCTGCGTCGCCCATGGTAATGGCGACTGCAAGAGCCGTGCGACCCGTCTATTTCATCACACATAACGTAAAAATGTCGGACGACAAGACGATTGATGGAAATACCGAGTCTTTGGCATCGATCTGGAGGTTAGGTTTTGCAAGCAACGCTTGAAGCAGTGACAGATCTTGCGTCGCCACGACCAAGTGCAGCAACGGCGTCTCAGACTACAATCACATTAGTCATATCCACCGAGAGTGAGTCATTTTTAAAGTGAGATACGTACGCTGTCACGGAGGTTGACGTGAAAAAAGTTGTTTTGGAGAATACGCATGGCGTCAGGTATGCGCTTTTCGCGCAGTGCGGCAAAGAGCTACAACCGAGAGATAGTATCGACGCGATGGAACAGAATGCATTTTGATGGGCCCTATGTACCTGGTCTTCGTCTTGCACGCGAGGGTAGTGACGCAAAAGCTGTGCGATTGGATCGTTCAAACCGCGTGCTGCTGCGACCTGAAGCGGTGTTTTGCCATCCTAGAAAAACCAAGGTTGTAAATCTCTTTTGAAGCACGGTTCAGCGAACGAGGACATGCGGTACGCAAGTACGTACCCTGTTTTTGGCGTCCGTTTTGGCGCCATGTTCCAAGAAGAGATAGACCATGGCTGGCTGACTGTATGCTGCGGCTTGGATCAGTGGTGTATCACCACTCCACTACTCGATATCAACACCAACGCAAAGACAAAATCATACCGGATTGGACGCTTCCACATTGGCGTCTCTATCAAGCAAGAGGCGGGCGACGTCCAATTGACTATGCAGAACAGCTCGGTGCAGTGGCGTATAACCATTCTACTCCAATGTATGAATGGAAAACAATTCCTGTTGAGAGATCCAACGTACGCTGTCTGTGCAGTTGACGTCGACGCCTTTGTTGAGATAGGATTGGACGTCAGCCACGTCGCCATTTCCTGCAGCTTGGAGAAGCGATTTCTACATCATCGCTCATGCACATCGTCGCAGGTCGCTTGGTCGTCGTTCTACCTCGTCTTGCGTTGGCATCTCAATTTGAAAACTGACACTTCTCCCCCTTTTTATTGGCTTCTTTTGAACTAATCCTCGCTCGACATCACAACCGGACGACGCCATATCTTTCCGGATACGCAAACCGTGTCGATATCACTTGCTCGGCGACTACCCCTTAAATGGTGGGACTATAACACACGTGTGCCTGTTAAATCGAAGAAAGAGAAGAGAAGAAGGAGGAAGTTCGATATGACGTGGCGATCTTGTGCAAGCGGTACTATGCAAGCGGAGCTGTGCGCGCGGCAATTGTGCAAAATGGCATTCAGCTCTTGTTGTCATGCTGGTTTATACCTCTGTGGTACCTTATAAACGTGCCTATAAGCTCGAATTTCTACCAATGAACGGGCGCAAAACCCTTGTAGCCAATGCGGGTGTTGCACTGCAGGAACGCAACACCCGCACTGGTCAGTTTGGCCCGCTCAGGCTGTTTTTTTGGCGAATTAGAATCGTTGGCGCCGAGTCCAGAGAGCTGGGCATTGAACTCGAGCGTACTCGCGGAGAACATCAACCCAGCAATGTGTGCTTGCGC
>NW_012156549.1:41310-41972 GCF_000151545.1 Saprolegnia parasitica CBS 223.65 | reverse complement strand
TGTCCTTCATACCCTGATGGGTCGCGGCTTCCTCTGAGCGGCAATAAAGCAAGCTCCCTCGCGCTCCATGTCGCCAAGCGCCAGTGTGCTGAAGCGCCAAAACGCTTGCGCGAAGATCGCGATCTGACAGCTTCGAACTTCGCGTTACTGAATTATTTCTTTTAGACCAATGCGGGTGTTGCATTTGACCAAAAATCAGCCAATACGGTTGCCCAAAGGCAGTGTTAGAGCGATTTTAGACCAATGCGCGTGCGGTATTTCACCCACCACCTAATTGGTACTCCCCACTTGCTCCCGGGGCTTGCACTTATATCGTCACTGCATGCAGATGACAACAATAACACAGCACATCTGTCATTCGAGAGGGTGGCCTCTCAGAGACGTACTGGTAAACATCATGTCAAGTCGTAAAAGAGTACAAGTTTAAAAAATTAAGGCTGTTTGTCCATGTGCATGCGTCTATTCCACGTCGTTCAACCCGACGAGTTCGTACTGCGGCCCGCCATTGTCGGCCTTGAGCAGCGGAAAGCTCATCGAGTACGTCATTGTCGCAGGGGCCTACGTCCAGCGCTCAGCCGTCACATTCGGACTGATGTGGCGTTGTACCGCGGGTAGTAGTGTCGACGGACGCCAGTGCAGCTCCAGTGTCGCAACGATCGTCT
>NW_012156549.1:32219-41210 GCF_000151545.1 Saprolegnia parasitica CBS 223.65 | reverse complement strand
GCCAGCGCCTTGTACCACGGTGCACACGTCGCACTCACCGCTGGACGAACGCGGCCGTTGCGAATGTTGTCGGTGAGCGCCCACATGTCGAGGTTCAAGTCCCAGTACGGCAGTTGGAATGTGTCGAGCTCGGTCATGATGACACCGAGCGAGTAGACATCGGCGGCGGCCGTTGCGGCGGCCGTTGCGCCACTTGCACCAGAAAGCACCTCAGGTGCACACCACGAGAGCATCGACATGGGGCGGTCCATAAGACTGGCGTTGGCGTCGCCGAGGTTGGCGACCTTGATGTAGTTGGTGTTGCAGAGCAAGACGTTGTGCGACGTCAAGTCCCGATGGAGAAAGCCGTGGGCATGGAGGTCTGCGAGCGCGTTGGCGACGACCCACAGCACTTGCTGAGCTGTAAAGCCCCTTGGGACGGCCTGCGCCTCCCGTTTCTTGTCCAGAAAATCGCGCAGATTGCCGAGCGACATGTACTCGGTGATCATCAGTGGATGTTCTTCTGTGCCCGTGATACCACGTAGTTGCAGCAGGTATGGCGACTTGCACCTACTCGATGAGATAAGCATGGAAAATGCCACGCTTTCAGGATGTACACGTCCAGCGCGGTGATTTCAGCAGTGATGGCGGGCGTGTCGCGGGGATGGAGCATGGACTTGACCGCGACACCCTCTCCGCGGTAGTGACCGTGCTCGATGAGACACTTGTGGCCGCCCGAGCTGAGCTTGATTTTCCCAATCACCTCGTCCGGAAGAATCTACGAGGTAGCATGAGGCCAATGTAATCTTGTCTAGGCGCCGTACCGGAGTCGGGGGCTGGGCCACAACCGCGTAAATTCTGCGGACGGCGTCTCGGCGACAACACGTCATTGCAACTGTGAGCGCCGTGTCGCCATTCTGTGCCATTCAATATAAATGTACCGTCAACCTCCGGCAAGGATGCGATATCCACGCACCGTGTTGCGCTTGGTCGCGTCGGCGTTGGCCGCAAAGAGGCGGTGCATGACCTGCTCGTGGCCGTGCTGCACGGCGAGCAATAGAGGCGAGTTCAAATCCTGTAAAAAGAGTCTTTTTCCATCATAAAAGATCCGAAAATGCACCTTGTCGGTCGCGTTGACGTCTGCGCCATCTTGAAGCAGCATCTCGACAATGGCGGCGTCGCCCGTCGTGGCCGCGATGCTCAGAGGCGTCTGGCCACACTAAAAGTAAGAAATAAGCGCTGGGATAAGAACAGGAGACTCATTATACGCCATTGGATTGGTTGGGGTTGGCATTCGCGATCAAAAGCATGGCCACGATTGCCTCGCGGCTCATATGGGCGGCCAAGCAGAGTGGCGTCGTCCCGGCCTGTATGGAAACTATCAAATCTTCTCCGCTAAAATGACGACGTGTACCGAGCCAGCTTGGTTGACGTCCGACTTGGTCTTGATGAGATGAACAATGGTTGGAATCGCGTTGGCTTCGATGGCCGCCAACAGCTCATCGGTGGGAGTCTGCGCATTTTTAAAGAAACTTCGAAAAGAAATGTGTGTACCACGATATCCGGAGCCGATACGGCAAGAGCAGCCTAGACCATTGTTAATATTGACAACTACCAGTCGCTCGCCAACGTTTGGGATATTAGTGCGCAGCAGACTGACAATAGCGTCGTGGCCCTTTTCCAAGGCCACGGAAAGCGGTGTTTTGCCGGCCTACACACTCGGTACAAACTGCGACAAGAGGCGGGCGCACCTGCGTCGGCGTGTCAATGGCAGCGTGGTGCTGCAGTAGTAGCTCCACGAGCTCGGTATTATTGCTCGAGGCGGCGATGTACAAGGCCGTCATGCCGTGCTACAATGTGTACATTACTCGAATCGTGAACGTCAAACATGCTAATCCTACCGTACTTGTGCGGCTGTGGACGCTGGCCCTTGCCTGCAAAAGCACTTTTGCGACGTCGTTGTGCTTGCTCACGGCCGCAGCCAGCAGTGGCGTCCAGCCTTCCTACTCCAGGCATGAGACACACACCATCTCTCAACTTGATGAGCCGTGCATTATCGGGCTGGTCCACGTTGGCGTCGTACTTGATCAGCAGCGACACCACGTCCCGATGCCCGTTTTTGGAGGCGAGGAGGACCGCGGTGAGCCCCGCCTAATTGCACTTCAGAGAAACAGGGAAACATTGTGGTACCTCATTGGCAGAGTTGACGTCGACGCCGCTGCCTAGCAGGCGACTCACCTCGTTCAGGTTGCCAATCTCGGCGTTAAGGAGAAGCTACACGGTCAATGAGGCTGCCTGCGACTTCGTGTCAACCCGGTACCTCGGATATCAACGTCGTCGTGATAGGACGTGCGAGCTCGGTCATGGTCGAGCGTGTTTGGAAGCGAGTCAGTCGGGCGCTCGTTTCAACCACTCACGAAACCGGTGGCGACCTTCAAAAGTTGATGACTTGTGGCCGAGCATTCATTCCCCACCGAGCGGGCGGTTGATTCGTCGGGTACTGAAAGGAATCGAGTTAAAACTCCTAGTGTCCGTTGCCGTCGTTTTCACCAAAATAAGGAAGGAGCAGTCGCCGACTTGCAGCATGACGAGCAACCTCTGGAAGGAGTTCCAGCGCCAGTGCATTGCCCGCGAGACCGCTGCCGCCGTGAGCACTCAATGCGAAGTCGCACCAAGTGCCGAACGCCCTGCAGCACCCATCAAAGAGGATAGCATCTCTCGGCTGCAGGCCGACTTGGCGAAAGGACCGCGATTCTACCCAGCGTCGACGAACCGATCTCGGCATCGACGTCCACCAATCAAATACCGTCGACGGCGCCACGTAAGGAAGACTTCGTGCCTGCAGCCGTCGATGACGCGGCGTCACACAGCCCATCCGGCAACCCACAGCCAAGAACAACGCCACCAAAGCCGCTGGCCAAGCCCAAGGACGTCTCGACCCAACTATGTTCCTACTTCAACTCGCCGGGCGGCTGCAAGTGGAACGACCGCTGCTCGCGGCGCCACGTCATCGACACCAAGGCGCAAGAAGCTCGGGCGCGGGACGTCGCTGCGTTTGCGTCGCTTCAAGACACCATGCGCTCGACGCTCGAAACAATTCGCGCCGAGATGGCCGCCAAGTACGACCAAGCCAACCGGTTGGACGTGGTCATCGTCATGGACTGCACCAGCTCGATGGGGGCGTGGATTGCATCTGCGAAAGACGCGTCGACGACCATCATTCGCAACATCCAGACCGACCACCCCAACGCTGTCGTCCGCATCGGCTTTGTCGGGTACCGCGACTATATCAACGGCAACGACCGCATCGCGTCGATTCCGCTCACGACCAACACGTCGGACGTCCACGCTTTTATCAGCCAGCTCCGTGCCCGCGGCGGGTGTGGCAACTTTGCCGACGTCCCTGGCGGCCTCGCCGAGGCCCTCGCGATGCGCTGGGAGGCCGACGCCAAGGTGATCATCTTGGTCGGTGACGCGCCGTGCCACGGCAAGGAGTTTCACGACCGCTACAACGGCACAATGCACCCGTCGACGCCGTGCATTCGGGAGCAGATGCGCACGATGGCGCGCACGGGCATTGATTTCCGGTTCCTCGAGATCGTGCCGGCCAACACGGCCAAAATGGTCGCGGTTCTCCAGGCCGAGTACGCGTCGACGCTCGCCGACGACGGCTTGGCGCGGTCGTTTGCATCCGTGTCGCTCTCAGCGGTCGGTGACGAGGTCAAGTTTGGTGACGTCGTGCGCCAGATCAGCAGCGATTCACTGAGAGCGAGCAAGTCGCGAAGCGTCATTGCCAGCGTCCAGGCCGTCACCACGCGCGAGAGTCTGTCGTTGTTGGACAAGGTGGGCGAGGAGGACGACGACGACGGAAACGACGACGACGACGAAAACCTTCTGGAATCGACGTCGGCGGGTAAGGACACGCCGGTGGCCGCGCAGTGGACCCCGCCAACGACGACGACGCCGCTCAACTGGAGTGACGTTAAAGCGTGTCCCGAGATCAGCGCTGTGCGTCACTGCAAGTACATCAAGCGAGAGTGCAACGACATGGCAAAGCCCCAGACGATCACGACGTCGCAGGCGACGACGATCAAGTTTATGCCGACACCGTTCGCCAAGGGCACGATGCGCACGGCGCATGGCATGATCGACTGCAAGCTCGACCTCCGGCTTGTGGCTAAGTTTTATTTTGGTACCGCTGCCGCCATCGATTACCACGTCCGGACAGACGTCGAGATGACCGCGATCGCCCGACGGCTCGCGATGGAGTTTTCCAAGTCGCCGCACGCGGGTGCTGGCGTCGATTTCATTATGACGTGCTGGTACGAAGTCAAGGGCCGGCCGTTGTTCACGGCCGAGCCCTACATTTCTGGTGAGTACCACAAGTACAATAGCAACGGCGGGTGGGTTCAAACCGCGTTGAACGATCATGTCGCGACGGCCCAAGCGTTCAGTCATTTTACATACGTCCACACACTCGGAAGGCTCATGGTCGTGGACCTGCAAGGCGTCGGCTCCATCTACACGGACCCGCAGCTCCATACACTGAATGGGAATGCATATGGCCACGGCAACTTGGGCGTAGCTGGCATGCTGCGCTTCCTCGAGACGCACCGATGCAACCACATTTGTCGTGCGCTGCAACTGCCGCTATGCAACGACAGCGACGTGTCACCGGCCACGACGGCGAGAGACGACCAGACCATGACGCGCAGCTGCTCGCTGTGCGGCACCATCTACACGATGCTGCACTCGGCCTTTGTCGCCGAGCTTGCCGCCTACGCAGAGCTTCTCTGTGCGACGTGCACACTCAAGTTTCAGTCGTCGATGGTCGCCAAGCCGTGCGTGACGTGCAAGCAACCAAAAGAGTACTCGCAGTTCTGGTACGACATGAAGGGCCTCGAGACGCCCAAGTTTTGCAAGGCGTGCAAGGGCAGCGGTCCCAAAAAACGAAAGACACCGCTGGGGCCGCACGGTATCGTCATGAAGGCGATCGCGCTGGCCGCCGACGCGGACGGCTGGGCGCCTCTGACCAAGCTTGGGACATCGCTCAAGACAGTGGACCCAACCTTTGATGCCAAGGCGCACGCGTCCGGGCTCCTCGACCTCTTACGCACCTTTCGCAACATCGAGGTGCGCGAAGAGATTGGCGTCTCTGGCTCGTACTCGGCACGTATTTTGAAGAAACGACCACTAAAGTAAACATTTACTAGTACTCGGCGGGGTAGGTTGTTGCGTAGTCTAGCTTTCCATCCGTAGGAGCTTGAACAGCGAACCGCGCCGCCAATCTCGCAACCTGCTCGATCTCGCTAGTGTTAGTCGGCACATGTTATTGCGACAAGGGTCTTCGAACAGCGCACAATTGAGAGATTTTAAGAACGCAGCGAGTATTCGACGGCTGCCATGGTGTCGTTAGTGTTGCGCGTGGAATCGCTTTGCCTTAGTCGTATTACGCCCCGTTGTCGCCGCCGTCCGCTCGTCGAGCTCTTTTGCGATGTCGTTGAGCGGTCTTTGTACCCAGACGTGCACGTCCAAGTCGACTCGATCAATGACGCCGACGCCATCCTTCCTTCTCCGCGTTGCAATGGCTTCTTTTAAGCGTCTCTGTCATGCAACTCTGGACGTCGCCATCCCCACGGAACGGAATCCAATGCGACGTACTCGACGCCCTTCGCGTTGCGCTCAACCGCATGGCTTACCGCCAGCGGTACGGTATATTAAATTTGTACTACCATCGCACACGTTTTGTACATGCGATTATAATGGCTAACATGATGTGATGGCTCTGGAGGTGGTAGAAGGACCATAGCGTTCACGTTAGGCGTCTGCACGCTGTGAGCAATTATCCATCGACGATCCCAGTGCGTGAGTCTTGTTCCGACGACGTGTCCGGATATTTCCGGATACTAACTAGTAGCAGGTGCAATTCCAAAATGGCTGCCACGAAAACGAGCCACGTCACCACCGGCGCAGGAGCAGCAGCGCCGCGTTCAGTGCGCGCGCAGCATCTTGCGACATCGAGCTCGATACCCCCGAATCGAAAATGCGATCCATCGTAACATTTATACAAACGAAGCCGTAATGGAGATGTCGCCTGCGGGCTCGTGGTTCCTGCGCCGATGGAAGGACAACGCAACGTTACGACGACGGCGGCCAAGCACATACAATAAGCAGCGACGGTTTGGATGCTCATGGCTGGCACGCGTGGCGCGGCTCTCCTGGACACCAAGGGGCAAGCCACGACTCATGGCGGCGATGCGCATAGTTTGTCTGCAGGAAGAGCGACAGGACAGGCGCGCCACCTCGAACGGATGACGAGGTCGAGTGCATCCTGCTGACGGTCGCGCGCAGCATGATGACGACCTTGATGACCGTCACGACGTGGGCGCATAGAGGACGTAGAATTTTTGCCGCTCAGATACAGTGGACGCGATGAGTTGGAAATTCTGCAGTTGTAGCCTCATGAGTTAGCCTTGTCGCTGCAACCCGCCACGCCACTCACAATGGCTAGCGGTCAATCGAGTCGTCTGCTGGCCACTCGCGCGTTGTACAAGATATCACGCGGAGAAGGACGCTGAGACGAGCGAGGAGTGGTGCTATCAGCCTCCGCACTCCAGAAATCGGCAACATCACCCAATACATCGAGATCGTACGCACGGACCACGTCGCAATGAACGAGTAGGTGATCGCCGAGCTCGGAGACGAAGCGACGCAGACCACGACGCCTCGCCTCCTGCGCTAACCTCCAAATGTCCTGCGCTAACCTCCCAATGTAGAAAAAACGAAGCAACGTGTTTCGTCGAATGCAGTTGTTTATCGTTATAAGCTTACGACCGCGTCCGGAGCCGGGCAAAATAGACGGCAGGGTTGCCGCTGTCTCGAATCTCGATCGCAGGGTGGAGGCGCATAAGCTCCTTGAGCCCGGACGCGTGATCCTTGACGGCAAACGTGGGCGCGATCCGCTTCAGGACTTGGCCGATCGTCGTTGCGGGGGCCCACCCATCGGGCTGTGAGGCTCGAACGATAGCATTTCGCACGATCTTGTGCCACGCCGGACGCTTTGGCGCGGCTGGCGCCTTGGTGCTTTTCTTGATGGCTTTGCATTGCCGGCAGAGCTTCGGCAGCTCCATGCCCTTCATCTTGTACCAAAACAACGAGTAGCTTTTGGTCGTGCCGCACACGGTGCACGCGACAGGCGTCAAGGACTTTTTGACTTCGAGCGAGCACGGGGTGCAGTTGATCTCCGAGTACTTGGCGAGCTCCGCGACAAAGCCCGAGTGGAGCAGCGTAAAGATGGACCCACAGAGCGGGCAGCTGCACGTCATGGTTTGGTCCGGGTGCGGCGTTCGCTGGGTCTCGTCGACGGGCGGCAACGTGCTCTTGTCGTATGGCGTCAGTCGAAGCGCATTGCAGATACGGTTGCACTTGTGGTTGGCGAGAAATTTTTGGATGCCGACCATCCCCAAGTTGCCTTGGCCGTACTTGGTCGTGTCAAGGGCGTGGATTTGCGGGTCTGTAAAGATCGAGCCGACGCCTTGCAGATCCACAATCAAGAGCTTCCCAAGCGTTTGCTGAAACGTAAAGTGGCTGAACGCTTGGGCCGTCAGCACTTGCGCGTTCGATTCGTCGCGGCCCATGTCTTCGGACCACCCATCGTTGTTGTTGTACTTGAGGTACTCGCCAGAAATGTAGGGCTCGGCCGTGAACAGCGGCCGGCCCTTGACTTCGTACCAGCACGTCGAGATAAAGTCGACGCCAACACCCGCGTGCGGCGACTTGGAAAACTCCATCGCGAGCCGCTTCGCGACGGCGTGCATCTCGACGTCGTTTTGAATTTTGTAGTCCATCGCGGCGGCAGTGCCAAAATATCACTTGGCGGCGAGCCGGAGGTTGTTGAACTTGCAGTCGATCATGCCATGCGCCGTGCGCATGGCACCTTTGGCGAACGGCGTCGGCATGAACTTGATCGTCGTCGCCTGCGACGTCGTTGTCGTCTGCGGCTTTGCCAAGTTGTTGCACTCGGGTCGAATGAACATGCAGTAGCGAGTCGCGCTGATCTCGGGACACGCTTCGACGTCACTCCAGTTGAGCGGCGTCGTCGTCGTTGGCGGCGTCCACTGAACAACGTCTGGCGACGCTTTGGCCGCCATCGCCTCTTTCGCGTCTGTGTCGTCGTCGTCGTCGTCGTCATCGTCGTCCTCGCCAATCTTGTTCAACGTGGACGTATGTGGCTCGCGCACAGCGACGGCCTTGACGCTGGCAATGACGCTTCGCGATTTGCTCGCCTTCAGCGAATCGCTGCTGATCTGGCGCACGACGTCGCCAAATTTGACTACATCGCCAGACTCCGAGAGCGACACGGACGCAAACGACCGCGCCAAGCCGTCGTCGGCGAGCGTCGACGCGTACTCGGCCTGGAGAACCGCGACCATTTTGGCCGTGTTGGCCGGCACGATCTCAAGAAACCGGAAATCAATGCCCGTGCGCGCCATCGTGCGCATCTGCTCCCGAATGCACGGCGTCGACGGGTGCATTGTGCCGTTGTAGCGGTCGTGAAACTCTTTGCCGTGGCACGGCGCGTCACCGACCAAGATGATCACTCTGGCGTCGGCCTCCCAGCGCATCGCGAGGGCCTCGGCGATGCCGCCAGGGACGTCGGCAAAGTTGCCACACCCGCCGCGGGCACGGAGCTGGCTGATAAAAGCGTGGACGTCCAACGTGTTGGTCGTGAGCGGAATCGACGCGATGCGGTCGTTGCCGTTGATATAGTCGCGGTACCCGACAAAGCCGACGCGGACGACAGCGTTCGGATGGTCGGTCTGGATGTTGCGAATGATGGTCGTCGATGCGTCTTTCGCAGATGCAATCCACGCCCCCATCGAGCTGGTGCAGTCCATGACGATGACCACGTCCAACCGGTTGGCTTGGTCGAACTTGGCGGCCATCTCGGCGCGTATTGTTTCGAGCGTCGAGCGCATGGTGTCTTGAAGCGATGCAAAGGCCGCGACGTCC
>NW_012156549.1:28695-31641 GCF_000151545.1 Saprolegnia parasitica CBS 223.65 | reverse complement strand
ATAATTAGAGGGCTTGAACCGGAGCCCAATCTCACTGCGCAGAAGGTTCGCGTCCAACCACCGCTCCTTGTTCCTGGAAGCGGTTGAAACAGACCAACACGACGCGCAATGCAACAAGCTGTCATCGCCGCATCGGATATTGCTTTGTCGCCAGGCGTCAGTCGTATTTTTACTTCGCCATGGCTTTTGGGGACTGCAAGGACCTCGGAAAATGCGCGCGCCGCTCGACCTGTGCGTGGAACCATCCCAACGTGGCCAAATGCACTGACGACGACGCGTGTCGCCGACGCGTGTGCGCACTAAACCACTCGAAAATCCGCTGCGTGAGCGTCGCAAAAGGCCAAGCGTGCTCAAAAGGTCGCACGTGCACGTACTTCCACCACGAGGCAAGCGTTGCGCCAATGAGCAGCAAGCGCGTCTTCATTTGGACATCACTACTTGTCGCCTACACCTTGATCATTTACAACGGTGCCATTCGATTGCACTCTTGTGGCGCCCTCATGACACGACATCCATAGGCCATCTGTACATCTTGATGGTCGCACTTGTGCTCCAGGTAACTTTGAACGTACTACTGGACGTGTAGGTGCCAGCCGCGCACTTGCTTTCGTAGGCACTTGTCTCATACGAGCTCGGGTTGTTCGCGCTGTAGGGCTAGGGCCGCAGCCAGCTAGCTCAAACTGTCAACTTACCAGCAATCCCGAAGAAAAAGTGTGTATTTTCTGGCCAACTGACAAGTTTTTAGTGATCGCCAGAGGTTCAACAAGCTGGTTCGCGGCATCCCTGGTAATGCATTGGTGGGGTTCAAGCTCTAGTTCTACAAAACATGTATGCTTCGTCATACCTCATGTACTGGTACATCCTTCGATCTCGTTTTCAAATCCTAAAGCCATCCAGAAGTTGCTCCGATGGGCGCATTGGAGAGGACTCGCGCGTGCTAGCGTGGTCTATCGCTGGGTGTTGCGACGCGACGACGTCAAATTCAGAAGCTCCGACGTAGTTGGCACCTCCACGCCTTCTGAGGTGTTGCCTGTTTTTCTGTGTATCCTCTTGTCGTGCAAGGCTGCTAGGAGCTGAGACTGTGTCTTTCTTGTGTGGCGCCATTGGGGGCACTTGGCCGGCGGGCATGCGCGGCGATGATGTCGAGAACGATATAGGTATCGACACTGGGTGGAACCGCTGTCTTGCCTGCCATATCTGTCTGGAGTCGAGAAATGGCATCCTCTCTGCTTAAGGCGTATGACACTTGGTGCGACCTCGCTTTCAAAACTAAAAGGTGTCGAGGGCAATGCACTGACGCTCAAAGTCCCTCCAGAGGTTGCTTGTCATGCTGGTAGTCGCCGACGCCACAAATATGGAAGGTCCCAGGGGCAAATCTTGGAGACAACGGCGACAACGGACATTTGGAGGGTTTGAACGGACGTCTCCTTTTACGGGCACTACTTGGTGTGATGCTAAAATTTCAACAGTTGCGGTTGGGTCGTTGGATTCGACAGCGGTTGAAACGAGTGCAGCGTGATCCTTGGACCACGTTCCTTGACCATAGAGACACTTGCTTGCGATGGCGACCTTGGTGACAACGGTACGTCCCCACGGTAGACCGGTGACCGCTCTATGGCGATCATAGCTTCTCCAACACGCAGAGGAGGGTAACCTCAACGAGGTGAGTCGACTGCTCGCTGACGGGGCCGACGCCAACTCTACGAACGAGGTGATTCAACGTCGCCCAACAACCCCGGTTCGATCTCATTGCCCATAGTCGGGGTTCACATCGCTCTTTCTCGCATCGAAAAATGGGCATCGGGCCGTGGTGTCGCTGCTTCTCAAGTACGGCGCCAACGTTGACAAGCCGGATTCGGTACGGTTTTTCAAAGGGAAGGAGCGCGCCGCGAATGCTTCGTAGGCGGGGTGGACGCCGCTCATTGTGGCCGCTGTGGGGAAACGCAACGACGTCGCTCAAGTTCTTTTGGAGGCGAGGGCCAACGTCAACAACTGCACCACAAAGGTAATCCACGGTACACATATTGACTCGGCCACCAACTTGTGCTCACTTTAGCACGGCATGACGGCCCTGTACATCGCCGCCTCGAGTAACAATACCGAGCTCGTGGAGCTACTGCTGCAGCACCACGCTGCCATTGACACGCCGACGCAGGTGCACGCGCTCGTTGTGGATTTTCACTGACACACGGCGGTTAGGAAGGCAAAACACCGCTTTCCGTGGCCTTGGAAAAGGGCCACGACGCCATTGTCAGCCTGCTTCACGCGAGTGTTCCATGCGTTCGCAAGCGGGTGGTGGAAGGCGTACTAACAAAGTCGTAGGCTGTACTTGCGCCATCGGCTCCCGATATACCGGTACACATATCATTCATCAAACCTTTCTCTTCAAACAAAACGCAGGCTCCTCACGATGAGCTGTTGGTGGCCATCGAAGCCAACGCGATTCCAACCATTGTTCATCTCATCAAGACCAAGTCGAATGTCAATCAAGCTGGCTCGGTACACTGCATGTCTACGGAGATGATTTGATGGTTTCCATACAGGCCGGGACGACGCCACTATGTTTGGCCGCCCATATCAGCCGCGAGGCAATCGTGGGCATGCTTC
This sequence comes from Saprolegnia parasitica CBS 223.65, assembly GCF_000151545.1. Lineage (NCBI taxonomy): Eukaryota > Oomycota > Saprolegniomycetes > Saprolegniales > Saprolegniaceae > Saprolegnia > Saprolegnia parasitica. The sequence continues at coordinate 29,034 of NW_012156549.1, read as the reverse complement.
TGATCGCGAACGCAAATCCCAACCAATCCAATGGCGTATAAGGAGTCTCCCGTTCTTATCCCAGCGCTTATTTCTTATTTCTAGTGCGGTCAGACGCCTCTAAGCATCGCGGCCACGACGGGCGACGCCGCTATTGTCGAAATGCTGCTTCAAGACGGCGCAGACGTCAACGCGACCGACAAGGTGCATTTTCGGATCTTTTATGATGGTAAAAAGACTTTTTTTACAGGTATTTGAACTCGCCTCTATTGCTCGCCGTGCAGCACGGACACGAGCAAGTCATGCACCGCTCTTTGCGGCCAACGCCGACGCGACCAAGCGCAACACGGTGCGTGGATA
>NW_012156549.1:25790-27967 GCF_000151545.1 Saprolegnia parasitica CBS 223.65 | reverse complement strand
ACCTGAGGTGCTTTCTGGTGCAAGTGGCGCAACGGCCGCCGCCGATGTCTACTCGCTCGGTGTCATCATGACCGAGCTCGACACATTCCAGCTGCCATACTGGGACTTGAACCTCGACATGTGGGCGCTCACCGACAACATACGCAACGGCCGCGTTCGTCCAGCGGTGAGTGCGACGTGTGCACCGTGGTACAAGGCGCTGGCCGAGAGCTGCATGGCGTTTGACGCGACCACACGGCCTACGGCGGAGACGATCGTTGCGACACTGGAGCAGAACACAAGCCGACCTACTGGTGCATGGGCTGCGGTGGGAATTGTCTTGTCTGATACGAAATTATGTACTTGCTTGTAGAAATAAGCTTCCGTGAGGGCGGAGCGACACGTAGGACTGCTGCGATCAAGCTGCCGCACACGATGCAATGCCTGCGGCATTCAGTGACCCAGAAAATGCATACCAGTACTCGTATGTAGTCGTAGACGGTGGTAGATACGACAATACCAGTGCTATTGCGTTGGTCTAATTAGGTATCTGAGTTAAACATCTGCCATTTGAACAATTATCGTCTGCAAACGGTGCGACACCCGAAAGGCGTTCTAGCGGCAGCGTCCCATCCGCTACGACTGCAGACGACTGCAGGTACTGTCCTTTGGCTTCCGTCGAGGTGGGACACTTTCATGCAGCGATGTGCTCCCGGCGACCTCATTTCTACCGACGACCGGCCAAGATGAGGGCGATCACGCTGACCGCCGACGTCGATGGCTGGGCGCCTCTGACCAAGCTTAGGAACTCGCTCAAGACCGTGGACCCGGTCTTTGATGCCAAGGCGCACGCGTCTGGGCTCCTCGATCTCTTGCGCACCTTTCGCAACGTCGAGGTGCGCGAAGATATTGGCGTCTGTGGCTCGTACTCGGCACGTATCCTGTTGTGGTTACTGCCCATAACCTCTACGCTACACGTGCTTGCAGCTCTGCATGCAGTCCAAGTTGAAGCTTAACGACACCGCCCCTACTAATAGGTCTAGGTTTAGCTTCTTGTAGCACATCCAATTCACTCACAGTTCATTTCAACGCCTCTTGAGCACCTGTCTGCCGCCACCCTTGGTGCGCAGACGGAGCAGGTCTCAACATATCCTCAAGAAGCAAACAGAATCGGCAATGTGCTGTATAGCTCGGAAGTGTCGTTGGCATCAGGGAATATCACAAATGGCTTGTGTACGACGCGAAGTCATGATGATCAATTCAGGCTCGATGTGTTTTTCTCTTGAGGCAATGTGAAGAAACCCGAATCCAATTGGTTTTCAAGGGCACCAACAATCAAATGCGAGGCAGGCGAAGAAGAGGCAATTGAATTGACACGGATGAGTCGGACAAAAGTGTGCATCGGCGAGCTTGTATTGCATACGTCCAGCATTGTGAGCCTGGATCAAAGCACAAAACACGGACATCCATTGGGGATGCTGCTACCATTGCCTAGTGCAAACCAAATCCCAAGAGCCTCTACGTACAGCTTTAGTTGGTTCCTTCCATGTCGAAGCGCTGGGTTGGCGTTGCTATCAAGACGATTTCGTGCTTTCGAGAAGAACTAGTTCACGTTAAAAAAATTAAGGCTGCTTGTCCATGTGCATGCGTCTATTCCACGTCGTTCAACCCGACGAGTTCGTACTGCGGCCCGCAATTGTCGGCCTTGAGCAGCGGAAAGCTCATCGAGTACGTCATTGTCGCAGGGGCCTACGTCCAGCGCTCAGCCGTCACATTCGGACTGATGTGGCGTTGTACCGCCGGTACTGTCGACGGACGCCAGTGCAGCTCCAGTGTCGCAACGATCGTCTCCGCCGTAGGCCGTGTGGTCGCGTCAAACGCCATGCAGCTCTCGGCCAGCGCCTTGTACCACGGTGCACACGTCGCACTCACCGCTGGACGAACGCGGCCGTTGCGTATGTTGTCGGTGAGCGCCCACATGTCGAGGTTCAAGTCCCAGTATGGCAGCTGGAATGTGTCGAGCTCGGTCATGATGACACCGAGCGAGTAGACATCGGCGGCGGCCGTTGCGCCACTTGCACCAGAAAGCACCTCAGGTGCACACCACGACAGCATCGACATGGGGCGGTCCATAAGACTGGCGTTGGCGTCGCCGAGGTTGGCGACCTTGATGTAGTTGGTGTTGCAGAGCAAGACGT
>NW_012156549.1:7696-25097 GCF_000151545.1 Saprolegnia parasitica CBS 223.65 | reverse complement strand
CGTGTCCGTGCTGCACGGCGAGCAATAGAGGCGAGTTCAAATCCTGTAAAAAAAGTCTTTTTACCATCATAAAAGATCCGAAAATGCACCTTGTCGGTCGCGTTGACGTCTGCGCCGTCTTGAAGCAGCATTTCGACAATAGCGGCGTCGCCCGTCGTGGCCGCGATGCTTAGAGGCGTCTGACCGCACTAGAAATAAGAAATAAGCGCTGGGATAAGAACGGGAGACTCCTTATACGCCATTGGATTGGTTGGGGTTGGCATTCGCGATCAGAAGCATGGCCACGATTGCCTCGCGGCTCATATGGGCGGCCAAGCAGAGCGGTGTCATACCAGTCTACTTGAACAATCAAGATACGTTGGCGTGTACGAAATGGCGCACCGAGCCAGCATGGTTGACATTCGACTTGGTCTTCGTGAGCTGTACGACAGCTGGAATCGCGTTGGCTTCAATTGCCGCCAAGAGTTCGTTATGGGCCGACATGACAGTGTGAACGTAATTCTCGAGTGGGAATGTAAAGTGTTTCGTATACGAACAACGATGCATGCTTTTGCTGTTGCAACGTAAAATTTACGACCCAACCTCCGGGCGGGTGTGCGAGGGGTTGATGACCCGTAAAACGCCGTCGTCGATAATGGATGGTCCGTTCGAACCCTTGACGTGTCGGTTGTGATCGTTTCACCTGACCTTCTCGCTCCCACCCTATTCGAGGTCTCGCCGCATGACGAGTAATAAGCCGCATGTGCTTGCGCGCCCGTGCAATGGCAGTGAAGAGAGACGCCCAGGGGCATCAGCAGCAGCGCCAACCTCGCTGCCCGCCAATAGGACGTCGAACCTCGGCCCGCGTTGGCAGCCATCGTTTTCTGCAATGCCGCTCTTCGCGCCCCCAGCACCAACGGTTCCAGCTCAGGCCACTGCTCCAGCTCAGGCCACTGCTCCAGTTAAGACTACCGCCCCAGTTCAGGCCACTGCTCCAGTTGAGACAACGGCGCCAGCTTTTACTACGGCGCCAGCTCAGACCACGCCTCCAGTGCGCCGAGTTCCAGTTTGTGCACCGACCCCACCGCCTTTGCCAACAGGGCCGCCACCCCCTGCAACCTATGCGATGGAGCAACATGAGAAATGGGGCACTGTCCTCCGGCACCAGGTTCCAAATGCCACTGACGCCGAGCGCTTCCACTACGACTTGGCGCGGTTTCAGCGCAAGAATGCGGCGCCCATAACCACGTTCGTTCGTTTTCTCGGTGCCGATGCATCCGGTCTCTTCTTCGAGGAGCCCGGTGTGCCTTGGAGCCTCGCCTTTGATCGTCCGTGGCCAGGGATGGGCGCATCCTGGAGCTGCCTCCAATTCCTCCGCGATGCTACTGATGCGATGGCGTTTCTCCATCGGCATGGGCGCGTCCATGGCGGCTTGTCGCCAGCAACCTGCTTCGTTGACCGCCAGTACACCGCTGGGAAGGTGTATGTCGCTCCCACGAACACCGCCCTCTCGGCCTTTACGGCCCCCGAAGTCCGCGCCGGTACAAAATACGATGTGTTTGCCGCCGACGTCTACAGCCTCGGGTGCGTTCTGCGCTCGGTCCGGGGACTACACATGTCATACGAAGCCAGTGACTTGATCGAATGCATGACAAACATTGCACCACGACAGCGACCGACGATGGCGACCGTGGTCCAGCACCCAGTCTGGTGGACAACGGACGAGAAGTTGCGGTACCTCCAGGACATTGCGCGGTATGACGCCGACCATTCGCGCGTGGCCATCTGCAAGCGCATGCGTCTGCCGTATCCGTGGCAGTCCAAGATCCCTCCGATTGCACTGGTCGCGATGAACGAGCACCGGACTTATAACAATACGGTGTTTGCACTCGTGCGCTGGATCCGCAACTTCAAGGAGCACGGGCGCGACCACGTACCAAGCACGTGGTTGGCACTCCATGCCGCCACCGGGGATGCGAGGACTGTCGACGTCACGGACCTCGCGTTTCAAGATGCGTGTCTTGGCGCGTTTGTTGAGAAAGCTTTTCCGTCTCTCATTCTCGACTTATGGCGCAACCTTCCAACCTTGTGAATGACGAAAATAAATGACGCTTGGGCGCGTCGAATGCCCGCTTGTTGAGTACACACGACACACGTCATCTTGGCTTGGGCTTGTGCCATGCAGTACCGATACTATCCTCTCTGACATGTTTAATGAAGTGAGGTAAGATTTGGGTGACCCTCTGTACCGGTTTTAGTACGTCATTTTCCGTTGTCAAGAAGACTGTTGGCCTTTTATACTAACGCGTTTCGCGTTATCTTCGTTGTTACAAAGAGGTCGCATGCGTAGAGACTAGCAATCTCCTTCTTCTTCATTCGCTCACCGGGCCGTGGCTGCGCAGGCGGCGGCGCGGGGGCTCGTCTTGCTCTTCTGTGGTCGTCCAGGGGCGCTTGTGGCCGCGGGTGAGACCCATGACGACACGCTGTGTAAAGGCCTCCCAGGCTTTGTCGGCGGCGGCAAAGCTACGCAGGTTGTTGAGGTCCTCGAGAGATGCCAGCGACTGGGGCGGCTTAAGCGGAGATTGCTAGTCTCGCAAAAGACTGACACAAGCGGTCGACAACAGGGTCGACCGCCTGCGAGGAGAGACGCCCCATCATAGATGCGACGCCGCTAAAAGTACTTGCACATACTTCATATTGCAGTCGTGACCGGTGGGTCTCCAGCAAGACCAAGCTAGCATCCTTGAGTCTGCTTGCGTCCTCAATCAAGAACTAACAGTAAACACCAAGATCCTTCCCTGCGCCAGCAACCGAATTGTGCTTCAGCATTCAGTTTGCTGTTCGATCACGGGTTCGTCACTTTCTTCTCGTCGAACCTGCCTTCCCATAGAGCGCTTGCGACGGATTATTTCACGTGGACTCGGCGCCCTTGTGGTTGAATGCACTGTGGGTTGGACCAAGGCTTGGTTAGGAGTTACGCTCGGTTTGTGTAGGCGCCTTTTCAAACCCGCTCTGTAGCTGTCCATAAGTCGTGCCGTATGTTCAAAGAATGCAATCGGTTCGTTTCATATGGTTTATATCCTGAGAATATGTAGACGCACATTAGGCCTTGGACTTGGTCACTTGCTCGATGCGCAGCACAAGGATGCGCAGCTTCTCGTGGTCGTCCGGAAGCCCATCGTCGCAGTTGCCACAGGTGGTCGCCTTAATCGGTTGGTGTGTGTTGCAGTAGTCACAGAAAAGATCGTCGTCAATCTCAAATCCGTTTTTCTTGGCGACGATAAGACGCTTGAGGAGCATCTTGAGGTTGGACGCAACGGGGGCGAGCTCTTCCGCGCAGCCTTGGCAGTGCGTCTGCAGGAGCCAGTTGGAGACATGGCAGAACCGGCATACGATTTGCGTGCTTATAGACTTCGCGCTCGAGGTCGTCTACAAGGACGATGGTCAGTCGCATTCACATTTCGCGTTGTTGGTCCGACCGCCGACTTTGCCGGTGTCATGAACGTTGTGGACGTGACGGCAGCCGGTGCGGTATCAGTGTCGCTGGCCACATCGCTCGTCGGTGGCTTGATCGAAGTGTGTGGGCTTTCGTCGGATATGATTGTCTAATGGCAAGCAGTCATTCCACCAACGACACTATCAAGAGCTGCGCGTACCGTAGGGCTACCCGTACTCGTCTCTGCCAGCTTGCCCGTTTGCTCACTCTTAATATGCGTCACCAACGCTTTCTCGATGTGACTGAGCAGCTTTTGGAGGGCTTGGACAATCATGAGTGCTGACGGACGCTGCGTCGGGTCAAACGACAGACAGGCGTCGGCGAGATCTCGCAGCCACTGCGGACAGTTGGCGCTTACTGTCGGACGGAGGTTGTCGAGACGGACGCCGTCGATGATACCCCAGTACCCGAGGCCCTTGGCGTCGTGATAAGGCAGCTGAAGCGTGTCCAGCTCGGTCAAAATGACACCGAACGAGTAAATGTTAGCTGCACAGCTGTAGTTGCTCGTCGATGCAAGCACCTCGGGCGCAGTCCAGTACGGTGTGCTCTTGCCCGTCGTTGCGTCCGACTCGAGGCCAGAACTGAGATTCGCGACTTTAATGTAGTTGGTCGACGAGAGGAGGACGTTGTAGCTCTCAAGGTCGTGGTGGAAGACGCCGTTGTGGTGCAGATCGGCGAGCGCATTCGCCAGCACCCACGCGATTTGCAGTGGTGAGACATTGACCTTGGTGGGCTCACCGAGTCGCTTGGCGTCGAGGTAGCTGCGCAAATCACCTGCGTCCATGGACTCGAGCACAAGCTTGGGACTGGTCGAGTTGACATCCGAGACAGCGAGCAGCTGCTGCACGTACGGCGAGTTGCACCTAGAATCATCGATGATCAGATCATTCCACAGGCCCAAGGTGATCTACTGCTGTATCGTCTCCATCTCGTGGATGATTGCTTGGGCGGAGGACTCGTCAGCGGGCGTTTTAATGGCGACGACACGACCGTTCAACGTGGCCTTGTACACGTTACCATAGATTGGACTAGATTGGTCCATCTTGATGTCCGTGGCTGGCACCTAGAGGCGCCCATATAAGAAGAGTTCTATTGTAGAAAACTGATGTATACGCTGGGGATGACAAGGTGCGCAGCTGCCTGGAGCATCATCACCAGGCGTCGGTGGCCCAGTTGGATGGCCAAAACCATCGGCGTCACGCCCGCCTAGACAACAACAAAATTGTCATTGTTGTCGTCGACCGATTTATTGTTTTACCTCGTTGCGAACGTCGACTTGAATGCTGGGCGTTCGCAAAAGCTTCGCCAACGTCTTGTGGTCGTTGGCTTGCACTGCGAGATGCAGAGGAGAGTCGCCCGCCTGCAACGTTCCAGCGTCGCTTTGATGTTGAGAGACGAGTCAACGCGTTTACCTCGTTCGCAGCGTTGGAATCACTGTCGTCGGTCTGCTGTACTTTACTGGCGTCGTTATCGTAGACAGCTTGTTGGACACGCCCCTACAGCATACATAAGTATGGACATATGTCGTCCAAATTAAGTTGTACGTTTGCGCCTCGAGTGCCCTCGGGTCGATTCACTGAACTCTTCATCGTAGGTCGTGAGAAATGATTGGCGAATGACTTGTAAACGTACCCCCAAAGCTTCGTGGCCGACATCGAGGCGGTCGCGAACCCGCTGGACGAGTTTGCTCAACATCGAATCCGAGTTGCAGACACGGTCAACGAGTTGGTCCAGCATGGCCTCGGAGAGCTGCGGGACCTGCGACGTGCAGATTTGTAGTAAACGTTTGGTGATTCGGGCTACCAGTTTCTCGGCCTGTCTTTCGGCGCGTAGCAATATGGCCATGACGAGAGCGTCGGTCGCTACCATCAAGGGTGTATTGCCCGTCTAGAGATGTTGAAATTCAAACATTAGTGGAGTGTGTTGCAACGAGAACACCTTATCCATTGCAAAGACGTTGGCCGCGACATCCAAAAGGAACTTGACCGCACTTTTGTGGTCCTTCTCAGCCGCAACATGGAGCGGCGTCTGCCCCATCTAGTTTTAACGAGAAAGAAGTTGTACTGGATCCTATCACAGACAATATTGTCTACCGCGTTGCACGCATCGACGTTCATGCCACTCTGGACGATTTGCTGAAGAATGCTCATGCTGCCACCAATCACGGCCGCATGCAGCAGCGTCGATCCATCCTAACACCGTAATCACGCCATTTGAATATGAGTCGTTCAAAGGTAGTACATGGGAAATGACGTGGGGGCTAGCGTTGCCACGAAGGAGGCATTTGACAACGTCGGCATGGCCACCGGTCGCAGCGACGAAAAGGGGTGATTCCCCGTTCTACACCAGTTTCAAATCAATACAATCGAAACCAAGTAGTAGAGTGTACTTGGTTGGTCACGTCAATACCGTTCTCGTCCTTGGTCACTTGGAGCAGCATCGTCATGATGGACATGTGGCCGCGGGCAGCCGCCACATGCCACGCCGTCGCGCCATTCTAGATTAAACCAAAATGTTTGAGACCTTCACGCTCAAAAATACATGCCTCGTTGGCCAGTGAGCAGCTCACGCCGAGACGCAGTAGTTGAGCCACCGTGCTCTCGTCATTGGTGGAGGCTGCGTGGTGCAATACGGTGCCCAATACGGTCCTTGAAGCACATAGATTCTGTACCGCACCGTCAATATACTCAGCAAAACGAAGTCGATATCCCACCGTGTCGATGAGGTCGAGGGACGCGCCCGCCTCGTACAGCGTTTGAGCTGCCTCTGCGGTGCCAGAGGTGATGGCGACTGCGAGAGCTGTGCGACCTGTCTATTTCATCGCAACTGACGTGAGAATGTCGGACAAGAAGTCGATGTATGGAAATACCGTGTCTTTGGCATCGATCTGGAGGTCAGGTTTTTGAAGCAACATTTGAAGCAGTGACAAATCCTGCGTTGCTACGACCAAGTGCACCAACGGCGTTCTCGACTATACTCATAAGCTTAGTCATAACTATCATCAATAGTAACTCATAGCAAAAGAGAAGCGTACGCTGTCACGGAGGTTGACGTGATAAAAGTTGTTTTCGAGAATGCGCATGGCGTCATCAATGCGCTTTTCGCGCAGCGCGTCACAGAGCTATAACCGAGAGACAGTATCGACGCGATGGAACAGAATGCATGTTTGCGATAGACGACATACATGTACTGGGTACCTGGTCTTCACCTGGCATGCGAGGGTAGTGACGCAAAATCTGCGCCGCTTGATCCATTAAGCCGCTCGCCTCTGCGATCTGAAGCGGTGTTTTGCCATTCTAGAATCATTGTATTTGGTCTGCTTGTAGATATCTTGTCGCAGATTCCGTGCCAGCACCAAACGACTTGCTGGCATCGAGAGTCGTGCAAGTACGTACGCTGTTTTTGGCGTCGGTTTTGGCGCCTTTTTCCAAGAGAAAATGGACCATTTCTGGCTGATTGCCTTGAGCCGCTTTGTGGAGAGGCGTATGACCATCCTACGTTAATAGACACTTCTAATCAACGCGAACGAAAAGACACAGCATACCGCATCGGACGCTTCCAACTTGGCGCCCATTTTAAGCAAGAGGCGGGCGACGTCCAATCGACCTCTGGAAGCAGCAGAGTGCAATGGCGTTTGACCATACTACCCAGCAGTTGCATCCATTCAAGCAAATTGAATAACCCTATTCCGTCGATAAACGTACCGAATCGCACGCCTCCAACGTGGCGCCTTTTTCAAGCAAGAGGCGGACAACGTCCACATGCCCATAATAAGCCGCAGAGTGCAATGGCGTATAGCCATCCTACGTCAAAGTATGAATGTAAAACAATTCATGAATAGAGATCCAACGCACGTTCTCTGTGCAGTTGACGTTGACACCTTTGTTGAGATGCGATTGGACATCAGCCAAGTTGCCACATAGTGCTGCACTGACAAGCGCTTTCTACATATAGTAACTCCTAAGCATCGTCGTAGGTCGCATCATCGTCGTGCAACCTCGTCGTTCGTGGGCATCTTCTGTCGCCGTCAGTTTATAAACTGACACTCCGTTGTCTTTTCATTCGCTCCTTTGGCACCAATCCACGCTCGGCAGTAGTACAACCGGCCGACGCCATATCTTTCCGGATAAGCAAGCCTTGTCAAGATCTTATTGCCTCGAGGCAGTCAGAATCAGGCGTGCAGCAAAAGTGCGTGCGACCGCGCCATCGATTTGTGCACAACTGCGTCATTCGGTAGAAGGAGTCTATGTAAGGAGCAGAGTCTGGTGCAACTAGCGTCAGCTTTGGCGCCCGTTCATCACTGCGAGGGATCGCACAAGAGACGATTAAAGCTCTCTTGGCTTGGCCCATCCAAAACAGCAAAACGGGCTCCAAGAACCCTCCTCATAGGCTCACCAGCCTGTACTACAGGCTGTTGTGATCCACGGACGCGAACAAAATAGTGTCTTTTACTAAACGAAAAATGCAAATGTGTCAAGATATCAACTGCAGTGCTTGTACGGACAGCATCGTCTTTGTATCTACCGGTGCGCACGGTCGTTCACTACCCTTCTGCACCATCCTACGGCGCAAGGCTTGTAAGAGCAGACGCTTCGAGCCATCCGTCTTTTGGATCCCACGTGCCCGACAAGACTCATAGACACTCGCACGCTTCCCGCGATTGCCGCCAACGCCGAGCGTCCAGCACACTGCGACAGGAGGCAATCGACCAGTGCGTCGCTCTCCATCTCTCGCCTCGTAAACGCTGCGACGACAACATTGACTGCTTCGTCGGTGCACTAGTCGACGACGCTAGACCCGTTGTCTTTCCGCAAGCTTTGGGCGATCCGTCCTGCGTGACCGAGCAATACATGCGTCCACATGGTCGCGCACAGGAACCGGAAAAAGCTTCGCAATCAAGTGCATCGACGTGCGAGCCGCCCGACGCCAAGCGCTGGTGGCAGAGCATCCAGACGTCGGGCGCCGTCCCAAGCGAGTGCGACAACCACCTACGAGGCCGCCAAGATGGGCCTCCTACGCCACCTACCAGTACGCCATGCATCAACCACCGGCGGCGCGTGATCCAGTTAACTTGGTTGATCGTCTATCAGCGAGATATACCTCGTCGACGATGCGAGCGTCGATCCCGAGCTCGGGGATCCTGCCTGCTGGGCACGGGGCACGAGGACCTTGCCAGGTCCGTCGCTATCTTCGCGACCTCCTTCTTCTTCGCCTTCTGGACGACGTCGATCGTCGCATGGGCCAGCAGCCATCCGCGCCCTTCGTCTTGACCGTGCTGGCAGGGACCTGCTGTGCTGCCCCTCGATTTTGCCTCGGCCAGCTGCAATCTGGCCACAATAATCGGCACATGCCGAATACAAGGGTATCCGGACAACATTCTGCCACAACGAAACGAGAAAGGCCACCCAAATGAGGCAACGAGGCAGTCGCCTTCTAGTAGCCTGGTCCGGCACAGCCAGCGCGATGCGCCTGACGTACTCTGGGCGCAGCTTGCCTCGATCAACGCCAAGGCCTGCCGTCGCGCCACGTCACGGAAAGGCGGACCTGGCGCATGTGGCAACGAGGCCGGAACTCGGTCGAGTCGCTCTGAGGGGGATGGTTGTCTGTCTCTAGGCGGGTGCATAGTACTACGGTAGTACGTGGCAGCAGCAGGAACGAGTTCAAAGCGATATGGTGCGCGGCGTCCATGTTCGGTCTTGTGCTTGGGCTATCGCCAGCGCTCGGACGTCGCCGAGCTCTACTGCACGACACGATGCATCTCGCGAGATCGCCATCGCCCCGCGACGCGACTCGACTTTCTTCCCCAACGTTTCGTTTAGTAGCAGCAAGAGTGTCGTTAACGATTCTCAAAAATGCACTTGCGTCGCTGAAGACAGCGATGCAGACCGAGACTTACGCGTTGGCCGCTTGCTCGATGCGTCGCAGTAGGATGCGCAGCTTCTCGTGGTCGTCCGGAAGCTCGTCGTGGCATGCGTCACAGATGGTAGCCGCCATGCCGTGCTGCGAGTCGCAGCAGACGCAGATAAGACCATCGTCGATCTCGAATCCGTTCTTCTTGGCAACTGAGAGACGCTTCAAAAGAACCTTGAGCTTGGACGCAACGGGCGCTAGTGGTTCCGCGCAGGCTTCGCAGTGCGTCTGCAGTAGAGAGTTGGAGGCGTGGCAGAGCTGGCACACGGCGCAGGTGCTCACAGAAGAAGGCGACCATGACGGCGCCTATGTCAGAGCATAGATACCACCGCTCGGACGATGCCATCATTGATCGCACCGATGAGTCCTTTGGCGCCGCAGATACTATCGACGGTGTGGGCGCGTCACGTCGAACGCGGTGAAGGATGTTCGCCAGCATCGTCTCCGAGTCACAGACACGCGTGATGAAGTGGTTTAGCAAGTCCTCCGAGACCGAAGGGGCCTATGAAAGCTTGCAGAAGAGTGCGTTCGGTCCTGTCGAGTACCTTTTGCTTGGTCGATGTTTCGGCTTGTAGCAGGGCGTGGATGACGAGTGGATTCGTCGCCAACATCAACGGCGTCTTGCCCGTCTAGAGATCGTGACTTTACCAAAAAAATGATTGTTGGAGAGACCGATACCTGATCCTTGGCAAAGACGGTGGCCTCGATGTCCAAGAGGTACTTGACCGCACTGATGTGGTCCTTCTCAGCTGCGATGTGGAGCGGTGTCTGTCCCATCTAACTCGAACGAGATAGGAGTTGACGGGATCTAATCACAGACAATATGGTCTACCGCGTCGCACGCCTCGATGTTGACGCCACACTGGACGATTTGGTGAAGGGCGCTCATGCTGCCACCGATCGCAGCCGCGTGCAGCAGCGTCGATCCATCCTAGCATTGCAATCATGTCATTTAAAAACGAATCGTACAAAGGCAGTACTTTAGAAATGATGCGAGGGTTGGCATTGGCACGAAGGAGACATTTGACCGCGTCGGCGTGGCCGCGGGTCGCAGCGACAAAAAGGGGTGATTGGCCACCCTACACCAGTGTCAATCCAACCACTCGGATCCGAGAAGAGTGTACTACATGGTTGGTCACGTTGATGCCGTTTTCGTCCTTGGTCACTTGGAGCAGCATCGTGAGGATGGACAGGTGACCCGTTGCAGCCGCCATGTACATCGCCGTCTCGCCATTCTAGATCCCACCATTTGGTATGACACCAGGTTTGGCGCTCAAGGTCAAGCGGCAAACCTCGTTGATCGACGAGCAGTTCACACCCAGAGAGAGGAGTTGCGCCACCGTGTTGCCATCGTTGGTGGAGGCGGCTTGGTGCAAGGCGGTGGCGAAGTTCAGGGATGAAGCACGTTGACTCTGCATCACAGGCTCACGTTTTCAGTCAAACAATCTATGGATCTCCCACCGTGTCGACAAGGTCGACGGACGCGCCCGCTTGGTGCAGCGCGAGGGCTGCCTGCAGGTTGTCAGTGCTGATCGCGACGGCGAGAGCGGTGCGGCCAGTCTATCGCACCAGTGACGACATGAGTGGCCGACTGTACGATATGGTATGTACCGCGTCTTTCGTATCGAGTTGGAGGTCGGGTTTTTGGAGCAACGCTTGGAGTAGCGGCAGATCCTGTGTTGCCACAACCAGGTGCAGCAGCGGTGTCCCAAACTAGAAGCATTGACGCTCCCATCGATGACAATATTCTGTGAAAAAGACATGCGTACCCAGTCGCGGAGGTTGGCGTGAACCGGATTGCTTTCGAGAACGCGCGTGGCTTCGGGAAAGCGCTGGTTGTGCAGTGCGTCCAAGAGCTACGACACGACACGAGATCTTCGATTCGACCCTGAAAGTCATGTAGATGGACGACGATATACCTGATTTAATATGCGAGGGTAGACGCGCAAAGCCTTTGCAACGTCTTCATGGTAACTAATCCCCGCATGGCTGGTTCCTGATGCGACCTCGAGCGGTGTTTTGAGATCCTAGAGAAAACACGTGTGCTTTGCGGAGCACGCTATATGCGAGGTACGTACGTTGTTTCTCGCGTTGATGTTGGCGCCTTTTTCCAAGAGGAGACGGGCAGTAATTGGATGATCGTTTTGTGCGGCATGGTGCAGTGGTGTATTGGCCTTCTACGTCATAATAGACGCTGGACATCAACGGTATTCAAAATCAAAGCGTACCGCATCGAGGGCTTCCAACATGGCGCCTTGCTCCAGCAAGAGGCAGACGACGTCCACACGACCCTTCAAAGCAGCTTGGTGCAATGGCATCGAACCGCTCTACACAAAAGTTGCATTTGATCGAGCTAAAAACAGTGTCTTGATGCACCAATCCTACCGAATCGCGCGCATCCAGAGAAGCACCTTTTTCAAGCAAGAGGCGGGCAACGTCCATATACCCTCTGAAAGCAGCTCGGTGCAATGTCGTCGAACCAATCTAGACAGCAGGGACATTTCATAAGCCAGACGAAGCATCCGATCACGTCGAGACACAAAGCATACCTCGTCACACGCATCCAAGTTAGCGCCGTGTTCAAACAAGAAGCGGACGACGGCCAGACGATCATTCTCGACAGCTCTGAGCAGTGGCGTCGACCCACTCTAGATAGAGGTTGTATCAATTCAAGCCTGATGTAGCACGCTCGGGCGACGATATCCATATCCTACCAAATCACGTGCTTCCAAGTCGGCGGCGTGTTCCAACAAGAAGCGAACGACTTGCAAGCGACCACTGATAGCAGCTTTGTGCAATGGCGTCGAGCCAGTCTAGACAGTCGTTGCATCACAATAAGCAAAGGAAGCTCCCAGCTTGATGTCCTACCGCATCGCAGGCTTGCAGGTTGGCGCCTTTTTCAAGCAAGAGGCAAACGACGTGCACATGGCCCCGGCCCGAAGCTATGAGCAACGGCGTCGAGCCAGTCTAGCCAGTCGTGCATCACTGTGAGCAAAGCAACTCGACGCTTGATGTTCTACCACATCGCGCGCTTCCAGGTTGGCGCCATTTTCAAGCAAGTGGCAAACGACGTCCAATAGACCGATTCCTATCGCTTGGTGCAATGGCGTCGACCCTTTCTACTTGAGAGCATTATGATCTGCACAGTTGGTGTTTCATTCACGTACCTTGTCTGCGCAGTTGATCGGAACGCCTTTGTTGAGATAGGAGACGACGTCGGCCAACGCGCCACGCTCTGCAGCTTGGAGAAGCGCTTCCTACACGGCGCCTGAGCACCGCAGGTCGCTCCGTCGCTGTACCTCGTCTCTCGTTCGCATTGTCCGTCGCCGCTGGTTTGGAAACTAAAATGGTGCAAAATGGCTCGCGTCCCATCGCTCCATTTTGATTGGCGCGTCCGTCTACAATCCACGGCACGGTATCCGGATGAGTGGCATGTAACGCAGTGCCGACAGTCTACTGCCGACGGTTTTTCATGGTTTACCCAACAACTTTGTCTGCCAGCACTCTCACTTCCCAACACCCAAGACTGACTGCAACAGCAAGCCGTGCTCCGTTATTTATCTCTGGTCGAGCTTCGCGCCTGCGTCTGGCTCAACGTCTGGCGAATCCGGAACGATCGCGTCCTCACGACCTAGAAATGTACCACTGTCAAGTCCCTGGGCGATTGCCGTTAAGGCGGCTCACACAACAGCACCTGCACCCAGCCTCGTTCAAGAACCCTCAGGAGCAGATTGATCTTTTTGGCTTCCCTGGCACCTCGTACGACTCGAAGTGTGTCGCTCGCGCCAGTCGCCGTCTGTCGGGTGGCGTAGCGCTGGACCTGGAGGATCGACACGGCGAAGGGCTCGAGCTCGAGGCGGAGGAAGAGCGAGTACATGGCGCGGGCTGCGTGCACGAACCGGCTCCGAGCGACGTAAAAGCTGTAGAGGAGACGGTACAAGGCCGACGCGCTCTGCGACGACTTGGCCGGCGACACGTGCGCGTGGGTGTTGGCGGCTTGCCACAGCAGCAGCTCTTCGACTTGCGCTTCAAACGCGCCCCAGCTCCGACTCAGTCACCTCCGTCGACGCGGCCAGCGTCACAGAGCTGCACGACGCAGTCGCTGTAGAGCACACGAGCTTTGTGTTAGATCGTCATCTGGAAGAGACCATCGGTGCCTTGTCGAGTGATGCGCTGGTAGCTTGCCACGTCATCGAGACAAGAGAGGCCAAGGACCTGCGTCCATGCGCGCATCGAGGTCGCGATGATCTTGCGCGGCTGCGGCCAGCCATATCGTCTCCTGGTTCTACGCAGTAGTTGCATGAGCCATTCCGTAGAGTTTATTGGAGATGGATGACCGATTCCGCCAAGAACCGTCGATACCACGTCCTCTCGCGCGAGCACGTGCATGTCCCGACGCGCCTTGTCGCAGGCCGTGCACGCTGTAAAGTTGGCGCCACCTTCTGGCACGCACGTTACGATGGCGACAAGCGTCGATGCATTAAGCCATGACCTCTAGCCCGAATGCCATCGTCATGCCATGAAGACGCCGACCACGGACGAGGTCAGGCGGCGAGCAATCGCTGTCGACGCTGTCGCAGAGCATCACCCACTGTCGCATCGCCACGACCTTTCGCAGCGTACAGGTCGCCGTACGCCGCAGCCATGCGCCTTGGCTTCCTCCCGCAGGTCGACCTCCATCAAGCCGCGGCTGGCGCTGGTGTGAAGCCTTGATGTGGAAAAATGATTCGCCGCTTTTGATTGGTCGAAAAGATGACCAAATGTCGTCAACAACCGGACATGTATCCGGACAAATGGAATCTCCACAAGTATCGGCACATGCCGAATCGATTGGCATATCCGGACGGCATTCCGCACGGAGGTGCCACACCGAAACGAGCAAGCGGCAGAGCCAAGCGGCAGCCAGGACGACGGCGCTGCAGTCGCCTTGCCCAGCACAGCCAGCACGATGCGACTGAAATGACGTGGAAGCGACTTGCTTTGACCAACGCGATGCCATCCCATGGTCTCGGAAAGGCGGGTCATCTGGCTGGCGCATTGGGCTCAGACCTCGGCTAGTACGTCGCATGGAACAGGGTGATCCGATGTCTTTAGACAGGTTGGTAGTACGCAGGAGACAGAGTACATAGCGATCGTCCAGCGTCGGCGATGGCAGCCATATTTGGTGATTCGTACCAAGGGCCGAAACAGGTAGGAGGCCATTGCCATCCGCAGAGCAACGTTGGACGACGTGTAGCTTGCGAGATTGCGATCGTCGCGTGAGGCGTCTTGATAGTTTCAAGCGTGCAGTCTGTAGCGACAAGACATAAGTCCATCGAAGCGTCTGCAAAGCACTTGGCCCATGGACATAGTACGACACTGGCGCTTGGTGCATGCCAAGCAACATCGAGTACGAGGCAGATCGCCAAGGCAGCGACCTACGCTCCATACTAGCCTAGGACAAACGCGCCGTGACCGAAGCAGCTTGGTTCGTTGCGGGAGATAAATCATCGACCTCGCTTCGAGTTTGTCCCATCAGGTCCTTCTAATCGTGTCCGTATTGTTGCATGTGCCAACGACGACTGCATCGCGATGGCGGGATCCAAGAGCTTAATGGGATGGACTGGCGCCGTCTGCCCGGGACGGTTCCCCGGGGCACAACAAAAGTGGAGCCCAGGCACGGACCACGAGCGCTTCCTTGCGGCGCGGTAGACGTTTGGTGCAACGGCCCGCAGTTGCGATGGACCAGGAACGCCTCCTGCAGACCGCACGACGAGCTGCTTGATGGCAATCGCCTTGTTGAGACTCAGTGCGCATCCAGCTGCTGCGTTGACCATGCTACCTGCGCGGCCAATCTCGCGCCGTTTACGACATGAATGTATTGTCCACACCAATGTGCATCGACTAGATACCGTTGTTTGGATCATCACCCCTGAATGTACAGGCTTGGGATGCTAATAGAGAGAAAAAGCCAGCAGTCGTCCCTCGTAGGGGTAGGTCTCTTCAATCGGCATTTGGATGTACAAGCTGTCAAGAGTGTCCACTCAAAAGCACTCTTTTCGTTTGGTTGAGCCGTTGTGGACGGTGTCTCGAAATTTCGAGATGCAGAGCAACCACGCGGCGTCGACCTTCAATGGTCTCTAGTACAGTCGATCTGGATAACGCACTAACCCCGATACAGTTGTGAAGCGATTTTGGACACTTGTACTGAACGATTAAGACAAAATGTCGTGCAAACGTGTAGTACGATTCAAAATACAAAAAGTCAGCAGCGTTGCTCTACGGCTCTTCGTTGATCGACTCGAGCTTACCCGTCGGCGTCGTCGGTGGGCGGTCGAGGGGGTCGGGCGTGAGGTCGTCGTCATCATCATCAAACGCGTCATCGACCTCGGGCTCGTCAAGGCGCTTGGCGAGGTACTTGACAATCTGCTTGGCCGTCGGGCGCGTCGATGGCTCAGGCGCCCAGCAGGCCGTCGCGAGCTTCCGGAGCCAGCGCGGGCAGTCTTGGCCGAGATCTGGACGCAGACCGTTGTCGCGAATCTTCTGCACGAGGTTTCTGTCGTCTAGAAGCGTGTCGTACGGCTCGTTGTCTGTCGCCAACTCGGACAAGACGATGCCAAACGAGTAAATGTCGGCCGCCGTCCCATACGCTTGTACTTCGTCGGTACCAGTCGACGAGGCGCGAAGCACTTCGGGGGCCGTCCAGCGCTGCGTGCCAGCGTCGATCGTCATGTTGGGCTCCACGGCCCGGGCCGTGCCAAAGTCGCCGAGCTTGACGCCATGGATGGACGAGATGAAGATGTTCATGCTCTTGACGTCGCGGTGCACCTTGCCGAGGCTGTGGATGACGTCGAGTGCGTTCGCAGTTGACCACGCCACTTGCATTGGCGTGATCTCAATTTCCACATGCTTGCCCTTGCCCTTGTTGACGTGGTACTGGAAGACGTCGCCTTGGTCCATGAACTCGAGCACCATCTGCGGGTCTGTGGACGCATAGTCGACAGCAGCCAAAATCGCCACGACGTGCGGCGACCGACACCTAGCCCCATGTATATATAGTTGCTAAAAGAAGTCGATGCTCGTACGCCTCCGTGTTGTCGATCTCTTCTCGCATCGCCTTGGCCTCGCGCACCATGCCGCGCAATGTTTCTTCAACGCGACGCCGCGGCCTTGGTACGTTGCAAGGACAACGGCACCGCCAGTGCCGTTGCCCAAAGGTTTCTCGACCGGTGTGACGTCGGCCTTCGAGATCTACGGTGCGTGCACTTTACTGTTAGAAAAGACTGCACTTGGTACAAGATTTATACCCGGGCCGCTTCCGGATACACGTGGTCGTTGAGGCACATGGCAATGCCTTGGTCGCGACGGCGGGCGGCTGCCGCCACAATGGACAAGTTTTGTCCATCCTACATGGTGCCTTCGGTCTATTGTATACTCGATGAATTGAGGTACCTGGAACCGCAGCGTGGCATCCGCACCGGCATGTACGAGTTGCTCCACAAGGTCGGCACGCTGGGCGAGGACGGCCCGAGCAAGCGCCGTATACCCCTCCTAGATCAGTCAGCGTTGCAGAAGTCTATAAGTCGGATATCAACGCGTACCTGGTCGGTTTGGTCGATCGTAATGCTTGGCGACGTCAACAAGATCTGGAGCATGTCAGCACTGTTCGTGGCCCGAGAGAGCACGGCAGCGTGAAGCACCGAGGAGCCATTCTACGTCCCACGTGAGACATTTTACCACTTGAGGTGGAGAATGATTGACCGGCAACAGCATCGAGACGTTGGCGCCAGCGCGCACGAGCAGCGACGTTGCTTCGACGTGGTTGTTGGCGACTGTCATCGCAAGCGCCGTGTCGCCGTCCTACAGCATCCATCTCAGTACTACAGTCGTAGCCTGTAACTAATCAACGGACCTCGTTGATAGCGTCGATATCGGTACTCGGACTGGCCAGTAGCATGCCCAGCAGCGCCAACGACCCGCTTTTCGCAGCGATGTGCAGTGGCGACGGCCCACTCTACTTGTGCAGAATGACGATTG
>NW_012156549.1:5650-7493 GCF_000151545.1 Saprolegnia parasitica CBS 223.65 | reverse complement strand
CGATTGTACTTGGTCATTTAGAGCGATTCGTACGTCCGATGTGCCTTGCACGGCGTCTGGAAACGAGCGCAACAGGTCCAGCACGACATGCACCTTGTCGCGCGCAACCGCGTCCACCAGTACCTTTTGGCACATCTACACAAGACAATATTGAACAACATTCAGTGATTTTGTATGCACGAACAACCTCGTGACGAAACATCGAGACTTGGAGCGCCGATCGCAGTAGGCTCACGTTGTCGTTCTCCACGGCCATCGACAGAAGAGCAAGCAGAAGCTCCTCGTTGTTTTTTCCAGTGACGGCGGCCACGATGGATTCCTATTGCGTGTACTTTAAGAGCGTGCTTGGTATATAGCTCTACGCACTTGGTCAAGTTCGGTCTGGATGGGAACGCCTTCGCGTAAAAGCTCAGTCGCGGTCGCCCAGTTATGCGCCGAGATGGCCGTCGACAGCGCGTCTTTCTACTCATTTCCTCATCAACCTTTGTCGCTTCCTGGCCATTGTCGTACCTTGCTTTGCATTGCATGTTCGAGGCGAGTGCGCTCGGTCTGGATGGCCTGTTTACCAGCCAACAACTGCTCGAGAACGTCGCCCGAGGCCAAGTCCAATGCTGTTTTGCGGTTCTAAAAGCAAAGTTGCGTCAATGCATCCAAGGACTGTCTCTGGTAGCATGGACAATATGGATGTACCGTATTGCGCAGGAGGAGATGGGTTTGCGCTGCCAGTAACTCTGTGCGAGCCGCCGTCAGAGCTTTGTACGACAAGTTGTTGTCGTCGGTTGCAGTCGACGCAGGTAGAAGTTTGGCGAGGAGTGTTGTGACGACGGCGGCGTGGCCGCTCGCCGCCGCCAATTGCAGCGCGGTCTCTCCCTTCTAAAGAGAGCAACTACGGTGATGCCATGAATGCTGAATGTGCCAACCTCGTTCGAAAGTGTTGGGTTGATGCCAAGCGACAAGAGACGATCCACGATGCTCGCGTCGTTGGCAGAGGTTGCTTGAAGAAAGAGGGTCTTGACCACGCAGGAGTTTTGAACAAGTGCCCGAGTCGTCTAAAACAAGTTGTTGGCTACTGAAGCACGATGCAAGCGTGTACCTCGTCGTTGATGTCGATCTGGAGGTTGGGCTTTTTCAAGAGCGTTTGGAGCAACGGTAGGTCTTGCGTCTCGAGAACGAGCAGCACCAAGGACGAGCCGTTCTAGCCATTGGTTTTGAGCCACTCAATAATCGAAGTAGAGATGCGTACGCGGTCGCTGAGGTTGGGATCCATGGTCTCTTGCGCAAGGATTCTCGCTGCATCGGCAAAGCGTTTCTCGTCGAGGGCTTTAAAGAGCTGCGCAGAGATGACGTTGCGTCATCACACGAATTGAAACACGCAACTATGTAGTACCATATTTCCTGGGTTGCGAAGAGAGTCTTGCAAAAGCGCGATGACGTTGTCATGACCTTCTCTTTCTGCGACCATGAGCGGCGTCTTGCCTTTCTACAAGAAAAAGAATAGTTTTTGAATATCTCTCGCAGCGCAATGTATGAAGAGAATATGAACGTACCTTGGTTTTGACGTCGATGGCCGCGCCTTTCTCAAGCAAAAGGCGGACGGTCTCCAATTCACCTTCCTCAGCAGCGTAGTGCAATGGTGTTTCACCATTCTACACCAATCGTCACATCGTGAATACACGTGAGAGT
The DNA here is from genome assembly GCF_000151545.1 of Saprolegnia parasitica CBS 223.65. NCBI lineage: Eukaryota > Oomycota > Saprolegniomycetes > Saprolegniales > Saprolegniaceae > Saprolegnia > Saprolegnia parasitica. The sequence goes on along the minus strand of NW_012156549.1, from coordinate 5,810 downwards.
TTCCACACGCAAAACGTACCTTGCTTTTGACGTCAATGGCCGCGCCCTTCGCAAGCAAAAAACGGACAATCTCCAATTGACCGTGGAGAGCAGCCCCGTGCAATGGTGTCCCACCATTCTACACCAACCGTCACGTCGCGATAAAACACACGTAGTGAGA
>NW_012156549.1:2615-4024 GCF_000151545.1 Saprolegnia parasitica CBS 223.65 | reverse complement strand
TTTCAGCAGCATGGTGCAATGGGGTTTTATCAAACTACACCAATAGTCACGTGATAAAACCACGTGCGAGAGATTCAACACACACAACGTACGTTGCCTTTTGACGTCGATGGCCGCGTCTTTCTCAAGCAAGAGGCGGACGATCTCCAAATGACCACAGCGAGCAGCCTCGTGCAATGGTGTAAAACCACTCTACACCAATAAACACGTGATAAGAACCTCGTGCGAGAGATTCAACACACACAACGTACGATGGCTTTGACGTCGATGGCCGCGCCCTTCTCCAGCAAAAGGCGGACGATCTCCAAGTAACCACAGCGAGCAGCATCGTGCAATGGAGTCCGACCATGCTACGCCAATGTACATATCAATCTCCATGGATCATCGATGGAGGAAGAGCCGACGTACGTGGAAGCAGTTGACGTTGACGCCGTTGTCGAGATAGGATTGGACGTCCGCCAACTTGCCGTCTTCTGCAGCCTTGCGAAGCGCTTCCTACATCGTCGCATATGCGTCCTTGAGCCTCCAGATCGATGGACGTCCCGTACCTCCTTCTCCTTCGACGTCATGGAGAAGGAGGAGGACTCCTCCTCCTTCTCCTGCATCTTGGTCCAAAAAAACATTTTGCAAACTGACGTCACTTCTCTCATTGGCTGCGCTTTTTATCCAATCACATATCTCGGTACCCAACCTTACGATCTGCAGATAAAAATGTGCTTCCTTGCTCGTATGCATCTCGAGCTCTCATGACTCTCACGACACCATCTTCTTCTCGGTCTCTTTCGGCTCATTAACTGACTTTCCATATTTGCCTTCCACGCATAAAATGTTGTGGACCGGTAGAATACTACAGTAAGGATAGACAACTTGTTCCATCCCATCGACGACCTCGATGCATATGACATGTTGTACATCGTATTAACACGTGTAAGAAAAGTCGTATTGAAAAGAAGAAGAGGTATCAGTAGACTAGACGCGAACGACTGCATCGAGCGCCTTTACATACCGAAAGTGCGCCTCCACCTTGGTCGCGAGCGCCTTGGCTGGCGCCGTCAACGCTGGCACTTGCATCGCCGACGCCAAGAGCGTGTCCAACAGCGCCATCGGCAGCCACGAGGCTTGCATCGATGAACGAGTACTGCCAAACGAGTCGATCGTCAATGGCTCGGTCGCAGGCACAAGCGCATTGGCCGTCGAGAGTGCATCGTCCAGCGCACCGTACTTGAGCAGAAGCGAGAGCAGCTGCGGCCCGTCGGTCGCCACCACAATACTGTCGCGGAGCCACGTTGGGATCGCCACGCGCAGCTCGAGCGCCGTCTCGATGGCCGCCAGCGACAACGACGCCGAGTGCATGTGCTGGAGCGTCGTTGCCAGCACCGATTCGGGAATTGAACCGGCGACCCACGCAC
>NW_012156549.1:0-2515 GCF_000151545.1 Saprolegnia parasitica CBS 223.65 | reverse complement strand
CATGTCCAGCTCAAACGCCAGCGCCATCGCCGACGCGAGCTCGATCGACCGCAAGGCCGCACGCGGCGGTGACGCAAGGTGCGTCAGCAGCAGTGACACCACCTCGGGCGACCGCAGCGACCCTAGTGCCAGACTGTGCTCGGGCAGCGCGAGCTTGCCGCGGACCAAGAGCAGCTGCTTGTGGACATCCGAGGCCGAAACAACGGTCAGAGCGCAGTCACCAGCGTCCGAGGCGAGACCGGCCTGCGACACAAACCACCGATGCGCTTCGGGTACGAGCTCCAAGACGTTGGAAGCTGCGAGGAGTGCGTCGCGCTGGACCTGGAGGATCGACGGTGCAAACGGCTCGAGCTCGAGGCGGAGGAAGAGCGAGTACATGGCGCGGGCCGCGTGCACAAACCGGCTCCGAGCGACGTAAAAGCTGTAGAGGAGACGGTACAAGGCCGACGCGCTCTGCGACGACTTGGCCGGCGACACGTGCGCGTGGGTGTTGGCGGCTTGCCACAGAAGCAGCTCTTCGACTTGCGCTTCAAACGCGCCCCAGCGCATGTCGCAGACCACGTCGACGCGGCCAGCGTCACAGAGCTGCAAGACAAAGTACCGGACGCACTCGTCCAGCGACGGCGCACTGGCACCGAGTGCCACGAGCTTTTGGAGCGCGGCGTGGGCACTCTCGTAGGCGCCGTCGGCCACGTAGAGCTTGAAGAGGTTGTACCACACAAACTCGAGCGTCATGTCGTCGTCGGCGACGTCGACGAGGATCGCTTGCAGAAACGACACCACGTGACTGCTCAGGCCCTTGGGCACATGCTCCTTGAGCAACGTCGTGAGCTCGACGACGACCGCCGCGCCTTCGAGATGGACGACACGGACAAGCGACCGAACGGCGCGGTCCAGGACCGTCTCTGTCTTGGTCGGTTCGAGCAGCAAGCATTCGCCGAGCAGGTACAGACGCTTGGCGTCATCGTCGTTGGCGTCATTGGCGTGGCGCAGCACGACGCGGAGGACGCTGTGGAGGCCGTTGCTTTGCAGAAACGGCAACAGCTTGGCGAAGTCGGCGATCGCTGCGATGAACGACCGCGTCGACGCGCCGAGGTCCCCGTCGACAACAATCTCATCCAGAATCGACGACGCAAACAGCTGCAGCACGGGCACACCCGACGTGGCCTGCACCTGGCTGCACAGCCAGTACAAGTTGGACCACGTGGCCAGCGACCGCTCGAGTGCCGGTCGCACGGTCGCTTCTAGGTGGCGCAGCGTCGCCTCCGCCAAAAACGACGGCGTCGCATCGAGGAGAAAGGTCACAAAGCACGCGCTCGCAGCAGCCGCGGCGCGCATGTCATGCAGAACAACGGCGCTCATACGGTAGAGCGCGAGCGCAAGGTCGGTCGCAGCCACGTCCTGGGCGCCCATATTCGCATCGTCCGAAATACTCGGCAGCGCAACGTGGGCGACAAGGGCATCGAAAATCGCCATTTGCGTCGCCGCGTCGCCCGAGAGGACGCTGGCGGTCCGTGCAAGGACGCTTGGGACATGGCGGCCACCGCTGCCGTCCCCGAGAAGCCCGGCTTGGACAACGTCCAGAAGCGTCACAGACGGCAGGTCGTCGGCTTCGAGCACGTCCGACTGCCACTGGCGTTCGAGCGACGCATAGTAGGCCGCGGTGGGAAACGCCGCAAACGTAGGCAGAAGGATCGAGTCGTAGAGGTCGGCGATCGTCGCCGGGCGGTCGCCGAGGATCGAAGTGGTGGCCGGGAAGAACACCGACATGTGGTTGCGCCGCAAGAGCACGGGTGACCCGAGCAAGTCGCACGACACAAAGCCAAGAGGCACGTTCTCTGCTGCCCAGTGCTAGTGCATCGTTGAACGATCGTTTGGATGGACAAGTTGTCATTCACCGTACCTTGGTCGCAACGGCAAGCACGTGGCGCCACACGGTCGAGCGAAGCGTATACGGGTTCGAGCCCTTGGTGTCCTGCAGCGACCATTGCCGGTGGACTGCATCCAGAAGCGCACGGCGGAGCCGGTGGCCGTCGAGCGTTGGAGCCGGGCCCGTCACGAGCGTCGACAAGGTCGAGCGGAGGCACTCGTCGTTGAAGCGCCCCGGGGCGCCGAGCCGCTGCATGTAGAACGCCTACAGACAAGGTGAGCAAGATGGACGATGGACAAAAAAAAGAGTGTACGTCAATCTGCGACAAGTCGACAATGTCCTTGGCCAAGGCGTCGTCGTCGGCGGCGTGCTTGGCTGTCCACGCGTGCATGCCACGCAGGACGGTGCCCGTCACCTGCTTGGGGCCCGTGAGCGAAAGCCGGGTGCTGGACCACGTAGTCGGTCGACGGCGCGCGCCAGACCGAGAAGAGCCGCGCGTCATCGACGCTCAAGTCGACGAGTCGGACGTGCACCGGCAGCTGCGCCAACACAAAGCGGCGTGCGACGTGGAGGTCGATTGACGCCGGCGAGAGCTCGCCACGCAGCAGTACAATGTCGTGCGGCGTCGCCGTCGTCGTCGTCGTC
>NW_012156548.1:38683-54120 GCF_000151545.1 Saprolegnia parasitica CBS 223.65 | reverse complement strand
TTTGGTCCATTTGACTGGACCTGACGACAACGTCGGCCGTTGTGCCGCACTCGTCGTCTCGCCCGCGGTCGCTACCGCCGCGCCTGCGCCTTCGGTTGCTGCGACGCCCGTGTCGTCGTATGTTGACCCGGCGCCATCGGTCCGTCTGGTAGGACCTGACGCGAACGTCGGCGCTCGTGTCGCATTGTCGACACGCATGCGGCTGTGGCCGCGGCGCCAGTGCCTCCAGTTGCTGTGACGCTCGCATCGCCGTGCGTCGACATGACGCCTCCGCCTCGAGTGCTCGGCCTCGACGATGACGCCGATGACCCCGTCGTGCTTGTGACTTCGTCCACGGTACACGACGTGATGCCAGCGTCACTGGTCGTGGTGCCGCCCGTGTCGTCACATGGCAACGTGGCGCCTCTGCTTCGCTTCTGCGCGCCCATTGCCGCGGCCAATGCTCGAGCTGCGCCCCGCCGCGCACCACTTTTCTATGCATGGTTGCGTGCATGGGGGCAGTGGGTCTACGCCTTGTGGGTCGGCTTCGTTTTGTCGTTCTGCAGCAAGCATGGATAGCTCTGCCGTGATGCAGGGTTGTCCCACGTCCACCAAGGCGGTGCTACCCAGTGCGTGAACCGTCTCGCCCGCCGGCGACAATCAACTTGTGCATGACGCCGATCTTTATAAAGGTGTCTCTGCATCAACGCCCCGGCGGGTGGATCCAACAAGTGCGGACGACGTGCCAACGCCCGGTTGCCTCGGGCCAGGTACAACGACGAGTGCTCTTGCGGCGTCGGTCATCAAGTGCCCTTTGGTCGCTGCGGTACCGTCGAGCTTGCCTGTTGCTCAAGTCGTCGCCGGTAGTGTGGTTGCGCCAACGACGTTCCACGCAGGTGCGTATGTGCCCAAGCGTGATGCCCCGTGGTGCCGCCCGAACCATCGGAGCCCGAGCCTTTCAGGCGTCGCGCGTGTTGCCAGCAAAGGCGGCAGAGGAGGTTGATTACCTTGCCTGCCATGGGATGTGGCGAGGCGGTGCCCCAGTGATAGGTGATCTGCGTCGTTGTCGACTGCGTGGCGACGGTGTGCGCGTCGCTTGACTGACAGTAGTAGTAGAAAGGAGCCAAGCTGGGGACGTAGCGCGGCATCTTCGTCGCCGCTACGGCCCTTCGGAGCCGCCATCATCGGCCTTGGCGTTTGTTGCGACGTGACAGCTGCGTGCGACCGTGATGGTGCTTGTCGTTTGACGCCGTGCTGTTGACAGACGTCGCTGCAACGACGCTTGGTGGCGGCGGTACACCGTCTTGGAGCGATTTTTGCCGTGCCACTCGCTTCGATGTCGGTCTTGCGCGTCAATATGTAGTGCCAGCCCGGGTGGCGACGGTTGATGTCATCGAAGCGTTGGTGTCTTAGCGGGGAACGACAGGATGTCGTTGCCGTCGCCGCATCGAAGCACCAGGTTCGAAGCGAGAGACGACCGGGACGCTGCTACTGTCGTTGCACCGAAGCGTCGGTGTCATAGTGGGAGGCGACCGGAACGCTGCTGCCGTCGTTGGAGCGGAGCATCGGTGCCGAGGTGCAAGACGACTGAGACGCTGCTGCTTTCGTTGCGTCGTTCTCGTAGCGAGAGGCGACCTGCTGTCATCGTTAGAGCGGAGCGTCCGTATCGAAGTGCGAGACGACCGAGACGCTGCTGCTGTCGTGGAGTCGAAGCCCCGTTGTCAAGGTTTCGATGGGAACGCTGCTGCCGTCGTTGGAGCATAACATCTGTGTCGTAGCGGGGGGACGGACAACAGGACGCCGTTGCCATCGCCGCATAAAAGCATCGATGTCGAAGCGAGAGACAACCGGAGCGCTACTGGTGTCGATGAATTCAGGCGTCGGTGTCGTAGCGGGGGCCGACCGGACGTCGCCGCATGGAAGCACCGGTGTCGAGTCGGATTGGGACTGCGGTCCCCGTTCGACGCGGTTATCGAGAGTGGCTCAGCACGCGCGGCCCCCAGATAGAGTGATGCTTGAGGTACTAGGTCGAGGAAGGTGTTGATGTCGGGGCGGTGGTGGACACGCGGCGTGACGTGCTTCGTGAGCACTTCGACGTTGCTGTCGAGTGGTGTGGCCTGTTGCTGCCCATCGCTGTCCGTACTGGTGTCGTTCGGTGGTTGGCTGAAGGAGCGCCGCCGAGAGTGTCTTGCGCCATGTGGCCGGCCGGCTGCAGTTGACGTCAACTTGGCCAGACACCAGACGCCGTTGCTGACGGATTTCGTGTGGACTGGGCGTCCGATACGCCGAGTGGTGAGAATTTGTAGCCCCCCGTTGACGTCGATGTCGAGGCCGGGCTATGCTTCGTGGGTGATCGCAAAGCGAGGTGGCGTGGCCAGAATCCCTGGGCAGAAGTCGGAGCCTCCATGCAATGGCTGGTCGACGTCGAGTTGCAGCACTGTGAGTTTCACGGCGAGCCGTCGCGTCGGAGCATCGCGGTCAAGCCTGAGACGGGTCGCTCGACGCGCGTGTGCCGAGGCATTGGATGTTTTTTTCCGATCTGGCTAGGACGGTGTGTACGCCGTGTCGTTGCCACTGTGGTGGAGGTAGCCGTTGTGGGGGTAAGTCGATAAGCGGGCGCTGCGATTGCGCGGCTTGACCCGGTTGCAAGGTCACCGCACCGGTGTCCGGCGGGTGCGGTGGCGCGCGTGCACACGTAGGATCTTCAGTTGGTACCGCCTGTGCATCGAGCGCGATCTCCGTGAGGGGCGCGCGTGCTTTGATGCTGCTGGGGCCGATGCTGCGAAAGCGCTGCTCCGACGGGCATATTGTTGGCTGAAAATCGGTGCGCTGGTGCCTGGCAGGCGTTACGTGATCCTGCTGTGAAGTCGCCGCGCCGGCATCCGGAGGGTGCGGCGGCGGGTCGCCGCATCGGAGCATCGGAGCCGTCACAGCCGACGACGGCTCGCTGATGCCACAAGCCGCATCGGAGCGCCGGTGTCGACGCTAGAGACGACTGCCGCCGTTGGAGTGGAGTGTCGGTGTTGAAGCACAAGACGATCGGGACGCTGCTGCCGTCGTTGGAGCGGAGCTTCAGTGTTGGGGAGCAAGGGACCTGAATGTTGCTGCCGGCTTGGAGTCGGACCGCCGGTGTCGCAGCACGAGACGACCGAGACGCTGCTGCTGTCGTTGCGTCGGACCGTCGGTGTCGTAGCGAAGAACGACGGGGACGCTGCTGCCGTCGATGAAGCGGCGCGTCGGTGCCGAAGCAAGAAACGCCCTGAACGTTACTGCCGTCATTGAGTAGGATCGCCGGTGTCAAAGTACGAGACGACCGAGATGCTGCTGCAATCGTTGGAGCGGGGCGTCGGTGTCATAGCGAAAAGCGACAGAAACGCTGCTGCCGTCGTTGAATTGACGCGCCGGTGTCGTAGCGAGAGACGATCGGAACGCTGTCGCCGTCGTTGAATCGAGACGCCGGTGTCGTAGCGAAGAACGACCGGGACGCCGCTGCCGTCTTTGCGTCGGATCGCCGGCGTCGTAGCGAAGAATTATCGTTCCACGTGGGGCCATTTGGGTCCGAGCGTGATGCCGTCGCAGTGCCGCGCCAGCCACCGGACCCCGAGCCATTTGCTCGTGCGTCCCATTCGCCGACTCCAGCCTCTACGATCGCTTCGTTGGCTGGTGCTGCTACTCCAGCGGTCCCTCGTGTTGGACCTGATGGAAGCCGCGGCGAGGTTGACGTGATCGCCGATGCTCAAGCCGACGTTGTGTGTGCACCGTCGCTCGTGCTCAAGGTTGCCGTCGCGCCTGCCATTGCAAGCCCCGCCTCTCCAAGCGCTGCAGCGCCCCAAGTGTCAAGGGGTGTAGTCGCGCCCGGCCTTAGCGCGGCTACCTATCATTTGCAACGTGTCGCGTCGATGCCCGTGGATCGCAGCTTCAAGATGCCCATGACGACCGCCGACGAGGTGCTCCACCACGTCGCTGGTCGTGGGCCGCTGTACCACGATGTCGCTGATGCGACCAACCAGTGCGTTCAAGATTCCCAGCAGTGGTGCGTGGATGACCCACATTTGCACCCGCGCTTTGCTTCGGACGATCAGCTCTGCCTCGATGCTCGAGCTGCGCCAACCAACTTTGATCAAGTGACGCACATGGCCATGACCAACGATTTCCTGTTCCACTGCTCCCCCTACCCCTCGTCAAGTGCAACGCTGCCAAGCGCCCACGCGTGGCCTGTGACGATGTGTCTCCCGAGGTCGTGTAGACCATGGTAGGAATGTTGCGACCTCGTGGCAGTCTCCAATTATGCCGAGCTCTGGCCGTCCTGTGATTGGATGACAGACTGGCCAATAGGCGCTGTTCCAATGTCTACATAGCCCAGAAGTGGCTTGTAAAAGCTCACCGTAATCAGACTTTGTTTTGCCTTTGAAGAGTGGTGCATCCTCCTCCAGTGCAGAAGCTCGTGTCGGGGGCCCTTTCAACCCCGACGGCACAACAACAACGTCTTGCAAAGATGCAGCAGTGGTTTTGACTTTTGGAGACGCAAACCCAATGCGGTAGTTAGCAATAGAGAACGGCCTCATAGCTGATTTATTAAGTGCTGCATAAATATTATTATAAATTCGCTCCATGCGACTTGGCGCAACGCAGCGGCTTCTGCATCGCTACAATATGAGTCTGTGAACCGGCGCCTTCAGGTCGACGTCTCCAGATGCTCAAACTTAAGGCTGAAACCACCGAGCGACTTCTTGATGTACGCGATGAGGTCCGGCTTCAAGGCCTCCGTTGGCGAGAAATGCGCGCGCGTGATACCATAACGCGGTTTCTTGCACGTGTTCTTCCCTGTGCAGTGCTGGTTCGAGACGTATTTGAGGCACAAAGGGACGCCGTCCTTTTTGGGCGCCAGACCCGCCGTTGACACTGGAGCGTTACCGCCCTTGTTTTTTGCTCCGGGTGTACCAGGTTTCGGCGCGACTGCCCCAGTTCCCGTGGCTTGCCCGCCGAGCGATAGGAATGACGCCATCACGGTCGCCAATTGTCGTCGGTATTCGGCCGAGAGCCGGCTATGGAGCTCGCGCGAATCGGCGTCGAAAAGATACCGCGTCCGTAGATGTAATGCCGTGGCATCGTCTCCGTACAAATCGTCGGAGATGTCCGAGTGTAGTTGCTCAAACACCGAGTTGATCCACTGGACAACGTCTGCACCCCGAAACGAGAAGCTTTCGAGCCGACAAAATGCGCAGCGTCAACCATCCTTGTTGTAGAAAAGCGACAACGAAAGGTCGACAATACATGGCGCGACTGCGGTGAGGAGGGTGGCGGTCAATGAGTAGTCTTGCATGATGCTCCCGTTGGCCTCGCCCCAGGCCGAAATCTCGTCGTAATCGCGCGGTTGGAAATGCAGTAGCGAGAGGCGTCCCGTCCCAAAATCAAAACTGAAGAGAGCTCGCAACACCGGGTACTGGAAGAAGACGAGGTTCTTGGTCTTGCGTACTCGGTGCATCAATTGCACAGGGTGAGCTCGCACGCGCGTGTTACTCGCTCGTGATCAAACAGTGGAGCCCCACCTCGATCGCATTCGGGTTGAACTCCGTTCGCGGGCGCTTGGCCGAGCCGGCTTCGCCAAGACCGGCGAGGCGGCGCGCGTGGGCGAGAGCCGAGTCCGTTCCCGCGTCAACTGCTGGGCCCACCTCGACCCCCCAAGGGCCTGTGGTCTCGTGAGAGCTGACCGCCACGCCAGAATTGCGTCTGTGGACCGGCTGGCGACGAGTCCGACGGGTGTGGCGTCCGCACCACGATGTCTCCGGACCGCTCGCCGCCGTTTTCCCAATACACGCCGCGGGGTCGCTTGAGCGGCTCCTTAGGTGTGTTGACGGGCTTGACTTCGCTTAGGCCAGACTTGGCCGACCGCCGGAACAGCACCGAAGCGTCGTCGTCGCTCAATGCGACCTCCGAGTCGCTTGACCCGGGATGGACGCTTTCGGGGCTTTCCTCGAGTTCGTCGTCGACCATGTCACCGAACTGAGGATCTTCCCAGTACTGGTCGCCCACCGAGCCATCTTCGGACGCTTTGCGTCCTTCGACAGAAAAGAAAAGGTGGTCGACCGCGTGCTGCGCCGACACCCGTGTCTTTTTGCCTGTCGCCGGCGACACCAGATCGATAGTTGCCGGCACTTCCTCGCCGTCGGGCATGATCTTCGCCAAGATGACGGCCAAGTCGCGCGACCCTTCAGCTGGGTCCTTGATGCGCTTTTCAATACGGGCGTGGGTGCGCCAAGCTCGCTTCATCAGTTTCTCGGCTTCCTCTGGCGGCGTGAGGAACACGTCAAACCCCCAGAGGAGGATCGCGATGACCGGGCTAATGCTCTCGACCGCTTCGGCTGGCACCTTCACGCGTTGGTGATCACACACCACCGTGAACATCTCGTCCTCGACATGAACCGATTGCACTTGGCCGGTAAAAGCACGACCTTCATGCGCGAGAAAGACGAACTGGCGCAGCCAGTGACCGAGAGGGGCTGTCGTCGCCTCCTTCGCCGTCACGATCTGGAGCTTGCAGTCACTCTTCGGGACCTCGAACTCCACCGCCGGAACAGCCTTCGTCGCGATCGTTGGCACTTGAGCGTCTTCTGACCGCGCGGGCCTTCGATTGCCGTGATCCGAGGGTACACTGGGCAGCGTACTTGCGTCCCAGGGACTTGCTCAGAAAGGACATCGAGGTACGTCTTGTCCTTGTACGTTGGCGGGGCCATAAGTACTGCTTGCTTAGCAGGCGTCTAAATCTAGAATGCCAGCTCTTCGACTGCTCGCCCCTACTAGTATGTGAAAAGGTCGTTTCGACTCGCTGCGCGCGCAAAACACCCGATGGTATCGACTGTGGCGCCTCGTACGCCTGTGGCATATTGACCACCACAAGGACACTATCGGTGTTTACATGGTTAGGTGCCCGTGCTCCTCACGTACTATCAGCTGGGAATAACCAACTACAGTCAAACGCTCTACCAACTGAGCCATGCTCGGATCTATCTTGCACATTCAAGAGGACTACTAGTACGCCGTTGTCGTAGGCAGCCGTCACCTGGGCGTTCATGCCGAGCCTTGCATATCTGGCCAGCATGTCACGGCAGCGCGTGTCGCGACGGCCGCGTCACTGCAATCGGTAGGTGTGATCTACTTGGCGAGCTGAAAACTCACGTTCGGTTCCTAGGTCCAGACGGCCGAGAAGCGAGAGCCGCACGTGTGGCTGTCGCATGTTCTGCTCACACCGGAAATGTGCGACGGCCCGCTTGTACCCATTCCTAAAGGGTATCGTGGCCCCATCTTCTTGTACATTATGGATCGGCTTGCTGGTAAACCGATCCATAATGTACAAGAAGATGGGGCCACGATACCCTTTAGGAATCGGCACAAGCGGGCCGTCGCACATTTCCGGTGTGAGCAGAACATGCGACAGCCACACGTGCGGCTCTCGCTTCTCGGCCGTTTGGACCTATAAAGCAATCGCTGATACCACGAGCTACGCAACCTGCGCGACGAGATTCGACACCTCAGCGCTCAGGTCGTCACCGTTCGTTGCTGCCCGTGTGGTCGTCGTCGCATGTCGATACCGCGCGACGAGCGCCGCAAAGCCATTGATCGCGGCGTAGCAAAAGGCAAAGTGAATCCTCAGCCGTCCAGTGCTGGTATCCAGATACTGCGTCGACACTTGCATTTCGTAAAGGATAGAAGCACGCACTCTTGAGTCCAGATGCTGACCAGCGCCTGGTCTCCGAACGTCGACCCCAGCTCGAGATGTCAAGCGCTCGTCAAGCCGCAGAGGTTGAGTAGCACCGTCCAAAGCATGTCATCAATGTAAGCGAGCTGCAATGGTACCGGTAAGTCGCACCAGTCTCGGCGTCGCCACGTTCTTTTGTTTCCGTTTTTACAATGGCGTGTGGCTTGCTCTGCTTGTCACTTGACAAGGCCACGACGGGCCTTCTTGCTTTCTACGCAGCGAGAGAAAAATCCCCAAGACTCGATGCCCGGTCCCAGAAAGACCGTGTGGTAGTGAAGTAGTAGATGTAGCGTCAGTTGGTGTTTGAATTCCAACGTCTTCAGCCCATCGACGAGGTGAATACCCGGTATACGGCGACCATGCACGGCGACTTTCTTGCTCGAGCAACTCCACAGTTGCGTGTTTCTATCCCAGCGGGTTGCACCATCGTGCCCCGGGGCACAAGCATATCACATTATTTTCATCGACGGGCATGGGCAACAGGCCGTCGTCGCGTCGCCCGGGCCCGACGATCGAGACGTCGACCACCGAGTCGATCACCACCGACTCGTGCGTCTCTGCGATGCCACCGGCGCGCCTCCGAGCCCTCGACCCGACCGCCATCGTCACGACCAAGAGCCTACGACCCAACATGGACGCGGCAACGCTCGACGGCAAGACGTCCATCGTACTCAAGCGCTACGGATTGGGGCGGTCCAAGCACTTGGCGCACGAAGCCAGCGTCCTCTCACGGTACATCTCTCGACGCCTCACGCGCACCTTCTCACAGATCGTGCAGGCTCGACTCGCCGTTCGTCGTGGCCGCCGTGGGCTCGCTCGGCGCGTCGACACTTGCGATCGAGTATATGGACCAAGGCAACCTCGTCACGTTCCTCGAGGGTATCGGGCACCCGCTCTCGCTGCTGTGGCCGGCGCGCGCGTACATTGCATACTGCATCACGGCCGGCGTCACGTATTTGCACGCGCAGAACGTCTCGCACCGGCGCCTGCACACGAAGCGCGTGCTCCTCAACAGCAGCATGGACGTCAAGCTCTGCGGCCTCTTTGACACGAGCGACGCGTCGCCGATCAATATGGGCCTCGACATGTGCGCACTCGGCACCATCTTTTTGGAGCTGGCGGCCTTTGCCCCGCGGGAGGCCCACCCAAAGAACGCGAGCGGCCTCAACCATGCAGAAAGCGCCAAGGCGCCCGACTGGTTTCACGCGCTGGCGTATCAGTGCACGGAAGATTCGCCAATGGCTCGACCGATGGCTAGTGACGTCCTCGCCATCCTGGCGGCGCATGGCGCTGACACGCCGCTCTTGTACGACAATCTTCACGACCACGTCCCCGTAAGAGTGACCAAGTACATGCCAATCAACCCCGTCGAGACAGCGGTAATCGATGTCGATGCTGTCGCGGCGCGCCTTCGGGACCTCCCGCCGTGGACACCGGTGGTCGTGCCGCCACAGGATCTGCCCCGGCTGGACCCATCGATGCTGCACGTCGAGCCGAAGCAAGTGGTGACAACGGTCTCGGTGGCCGAGTTTCGAGGCACGTACGACGGGGAACCTGTCGCTGTCTACCGCCTCCACAAACTCGTGACCGCCACTGAGCACGCGCTCCTCCTGGACCACGTCGGATTGCGCGCCGGGTACGTAGCAACCATGTCCGACTCGATTCGATCCCATGCGCTCCGTAGGCTACAGGCGTCGTGCGTGGAGCCGCTGCTTGGCGTCTGCGACGACGCCCACGGACTGCCGTGCATGGTGCTTCGGCGCAGTGCAATCCCGCGCCTGCCGTTGCAAGAGCTTTTGAGCACGACGCGACCGCAGACGGGCGCGTTCCTGTGGCGACACAAACTGGCGCTGGCCAGTGCGGTCGCCAAGGGCCTCGCCGAGCTCCACGCAGCGCGCGTGCTCGTGCCCAACTTGAGCTCCCGCAACGTCTTGGTGCCGGGCGATGGCCTCTTGACGGGCGACTTTGCCGACTTCAAGCTCATCGACGTCGGTGTCGCGCTCGCCCAGCGCGCGGCCGAGACGCTCACGCTTGGTACGGGCGGGTGCCGGTCGCTCGCACCCGAGGTACTCCGGGCGACCGGTCTCGAGACAAGCTACAGCGACGTGTACGCGTTTGGCGTTCTCCTCCTCGAGCTCAATACGCACCAAATCCCGTTCTACGAGATCAAGCGCGACACGGAGGCGCGGAGTGCGATTGCCAGTGGCCGGCAGCCACGCTTCACGAGCGACTGTCCTCGTTGGTACAAAGATCTCGCGCTCGCCTGCATGCACATGGATCCGTTCGCTCGCCCGTCGCTCGAGGACGTCGCAGCTTCTTTGGAAGCGCACCTGGAAGGCACGGGCCTCGACCCATTGTTGGGTACGTCTGGTCCTCGATATCAGATGTGGACTGAGCCCGAATCTAGATCGCGTCGACTTGGTGGCGTTGGACGCGACGCAACTGACCGTCGGGCGCAACATTGGCAGCGGCATCTTCTCCAATGCGTACACGGCCACGTATGCCTCGCGGTCCGTGATCGTGAAGCGCCCGAATCAGTACCGCCAGAACGGCGAGCACGACCAGCCCGCGACATTTCTCCATGAAATCACGCTGCTCGCTCGGTCCGAACATATACTTTGTCTTCGTTGAAAATGGACACATTGTCTAGGCTGCGCTGCCAGCACATTATGCCGCTGGTCGGCGTCGCCCACATCAACCTGGCGCAGCCGTCCATGGTGCTCGAGGTCATGGACGCCGGAAGCGTCCGGTCGTACATGACGCAGTTCCGCGACCCGTCGGCCTTTCCAGACGACACGCGGCTGCACATTGCGCTCGGCGCGGCCCAAGCCATCGAGTACCTCCACGAGGTCCGCGTCGTCCACTGCGACCTCAAGAGCGACAACATCTACGTCACCTCCAAGCGCCACGTCAAGCTCGGCATGCTCGCACTCGCCAAGCACTTGAACAAACGGACGAACGCGGCCACCTCGGCGACGATTGCGGGGACGCTGCTGTGGATGGCGCCCGAGATCATCCACGGCGCCTTGTACACGACAGCCTGCGACGTCTACTCGTTCGGCGTCGTTCTCACGGAGCTCGACATGCTCCAGCGGCCGTTTGCCGACACCAAACTCGGCCGGTACGCGCTGCCGCAAAAGATCGCTGCCGGTGACGTCACGCCGTCTCTGCGTCCGGCGTGCGCCGAGTGGTATCAGCACCTCGCCCGCGACTGCATGGCGTTCGAGCCGCATCTGCGCCCGACGATGTCGGAGGTCGTCGAGCAGCTTCGGCAGCAAGTCGCCCTTGACCCCAAGTTTGGGCCCGAGATTGTAGCGCCGGATGCGACGACGACGGGCGCATCGGTGCTTGACCCGGCACCGCTTTTGGCATCTTGTACGCGACGGAATTGTTTTTCGGGCCGCGTCTCATAAGGACATGTGCTTTTAGTGCCGTTGGTGGACGCCGCTGACGTCGTCGTCGACGAGTGCGTTCTCGGCAGCGGCGCGTACGGCACGGTCTCATGGGGTCAATACAAGTCGTCGCCGGTCGCCATCAAGCAGCTCCACGCTGACAATTTGCGCGATGACGCGAAACTGCGCAAGTTTATGCGCGAGCTCGAGCTGCACACCCGGTATGGCGATCGCGTGTCGATATCTTGCTTGGATACCAGTCTGCATTCCTTGTAGGTTTATGTCGCCGCACATTGTGGCCTGCATCGGCGTCTGCGACGTCGGGCCCATGCTGCTCATGGAGTATATGGAGAAGGGCGACCTCCGGCGGCACCTCGATGGCCTCCTTCACATCCCCAACCCGGTCGAAGTGCTGCCGTGGAGCACCCGCTGCGACATGGCACTCTCGCTGGCCCAAGCGATCGCACTTCTGCACGCCCACGGGGTCGTCCACCGCGACATCAAGTCGCCCAACTTGCTTTTGGACGCCAACTTGCGGCTCAAGCTCGGCGACTTTGGCGAGGCCCACGCGGTTGCCGACGACGCGCTCGACGACGTCATGGACGACATTGGCACCGTGCTGTGGATGGCGCCCGAGCTCTTTGACTGCAGCGGGCTCCGAGACACGACCAAAACCGACATTTACTCGTTTGGCGTCGTCCTCACCGAGCTCGCGACGCTGCAAAAGCCGTATGCAGCCATGGCGCTGCACCCGTATGCGATCCAGTGCCGCGTCGCACTCGGCGACCTGCGACCGGACGTCGGCGACCACGCGCCGTTGTGGTTTCAAGCGCTCGCGGCCAGCTGCTTGCAGTTTGAAGCCGATTTGCGCCCGACAGCGAGCTCGATTGCCGAGCGGTTGCGGCATCGCATGCGGGATACGTGTATGCTGCCGGATGCGCCATGTGGAGACATTGTCCTCTGCGGTTAAACGAAGTTCTTTGTAGATGGACAGAGCATGCGTCGATGATATAGATTGAAAGATAGTGTAGTGTTGTCTGTTCTTGGTCGGGTTGTAACGAAGGATACACAGGCGGACGGATCATCGTCTATCGTCGGTACCCGCGCGGTCGGGACCGAGACCGCGAGCGCGACGGCGGGCGGCGACGGCGATCTCGGCTGCGACTGCGACTGCGGCTCCGTCGGTCCATCGGGCGACGATCCATGGGCGGCGGCGGGCCGCCATATCGACTGAGCTGCGGGTCGCGGCCGCGCGACCGACTCCGCGGCCGGTCGTCCCGACGCATCGGAGGCGGCGCGTTGCTGTGGTAGGAAGACGTCGGGCCACTGCTGCGAATGACCTCGCTATGGGTACAATAGCAGGATGAGGATGACGGTAGTGGTCACAAAGATCGACGTACCGGCCAGAATACTTGAGGTTGACGGCGGCGCCACCGAGACGCGTGCCACCAATGCCGCCGCCGAGCTTGCGCGGCTTCCAGTCGCGAACCGTGCGCCCGCGCTCGACGTCGACGACGATGCGCCGGCCGTCAATCTTCTTGCCGTCCGCGTTCTTGTACGCGGCCTTCATGGCGGCCTCGTCCTGGAACTCGATGAACGCGTACCCGCGGCTCTTGCCTTCCTCGTCTTCGACCAAGCGGATCTTGTGGATCTCGCCATACCGCTCAAACTCGCGGCGCAGCTGCTTCTCCGTCGTCTCGTAGCTAATGCGGCCGACAAACAGCGTCTTGTACGCGTCGTCCGTCTTGAGCTCGACTTTGTCCGTCTCTGGGTTCCCTACGCGCATGCCACGTCAGATGCTTGCGTGCGATGGGAAAGCGCACATTGGGCCTTGCGTGCTTCGAGCTCGACGGCGTGCGCGTCCGCCTTTTCCTTGCGCAGACGAGCTTGGCGCTCGAGCGGCGTCTCCTGGACGTGGCGAACGGGCGGCTCGGTCGTTTCAAACTACGCAATCGCATCGCCATGAGCTAAGAGCGCGGCCATCCGCGACGAAACACGGGCGTACGTGGTTGGCGAGCTCGTTCAGGCCCGTGTACGGCGGCATCTTGCGCTTGACCGTCGGCGCAATGTACTCGAGCGGCGGGTTGGGCTCAAAGAGCATCTTGAGGTGGTATGGCAGGTGCGTGATGGCCGGGCCCATGCCACTGCCCGACATCTGGCCCTTGGGCGTCGCCTTGCGCACCCCGCGCATGGGCGCAGCGCCAGAGCCTTCCATTCTCGACCGTCGACTGGTGGATTTACAAACGTCCCAGCCCCTGGAATCGTGCCAACCTGTGTCAATCCATCTTGTACCATCATCCATTGTGGGAGGTTTCCATTGCGATCTTCTTGAAATGATGGTCGGCATCGGGGTCAAAAAAGTGGGTGTTTCTATCCTACATGTATGCAAAATGCAAGCGGAAACGCAATTTTCGGATATTATCCTCGGCGATGGGGGACCCACTTTGCCTTTTGCCTGCCTTTTGCCTGATGCCGCGTGACTCGTCACGTCATCACGGCGCGCCTCGACCGCGGCATTAACGCATCGACTGCTCCAGCACGAGCACGAACTGCCGCGCGCCACGAGCCCACGCGCCGCGTGTTGGAGAAGGTCCACCTCTCGCACTGTCGTCAGCAGCAGCGCGTCAGGTACGTCGTCCACGCCGCCGTCGACTTCGCTGACAAGGATGGCTCACGCGCTCTCTTGTAGGACCTTGACGCGCTCTCTTGTACTAGTAGGACCCCACGACGCGCTTGGGCGTCGGCGATAGTCAAGTTCGATGGTCGTGGGTAAAAAAATCGAACCCGGCGAAACCGCCATTTTTGGCGTTACACTTGAAGTTTGTATGCAGGATGGCGGCGGCCGATGGGCTGATGGGCTTGGGTATCCAGGTCTCAAATTTGCCGGGCCACACTGATGTCGACAGAGCTGCGACGTACGCGTAGTGGAGTGGCCCGCCCGCTGCAGCCAGCCGCGCCCCGCAAGACGGCCGAGCGAAGCGCGCCGCCGGACCAAGCGACGATGCTGGCGTTTGATGCCCTCGTCGAAAGCATCTGCGGCTGGTTCAAGGCGCTCAACGAGACGGTCCCGATTCAGGGCTTTGCTGCGCTCGTTGCGCGGCCTCGACATGCGACGACGATGACCGACCTCACAGCCGCTGAGAAGCGAGCGCTCGGTGCGCTCACCGGTCTTGCCAAGGACGACGACGACGCAACGTGGTCGTTGCCCCAAACGTTCTCGGGCGGCGGCGACAAGGAGAAGTTCACAGCGTCGTACGTCTCGATTCCACACATGTATTGTCTCATCGCGACGCCTAGGTATTACAGCGCCCGAATGCGCGTCACACGAAAAGCCGAGGCCGCAGCGAACTTGTACGTCGCTCGATCCATCGAACGACCGATTCATTGCGTCGTAGGCTCAAGGAGCAGAAAAAGGCCGCGAAGAAGGCAGCTGCGAATGCCAACACGAAGCGCAGCATCGACGAGCAGCCTGCACAGTACGAAGACACTTGACCAAGAAACAAGATGGACCGCTGCATGTGTGTAGGAATGAAGGCCCCAAGAAGGCCAAGCTAGCGGCCAACGACACGCAGCCCGAGCCGCCATTGCGAAGTCATCAAGCCGAGACACGCGACGTCCAAGTGACAACTGTCAACAACGGCGACCTACGCGACCTGCGTGATGAAGTTCGACGTATCAGCGCCCAGGTGGCAACGAACAATGAAGAGCATCACCGCCACCGCGAGTTCACCCGCAGTCTGCTCGAAGAGCTCCGTCGCCTTAGCGCTCAAGTCGCGCTCAACCATGACGCGCTTCGTCGCCTCAGTGCTCTGCTGGCGACGAGCGATGCCCGAGCCGCTGCTGCGCTCGACACGACACGCGACTTGCATCGAGCCCTCCGGCAGGGCCAGGTATTTCTGGCCCAGCATGTCACGACAGCGCGTGTCAAGACGGCCGCATCACTCCAATCGGTAGGTGTGATCTACTTGGCGAGCTGAAAACTCACGGTCGGTTCCTAGGTCCAGACGGCCGAGAAGCGAGAGCCGCACGTGTGGCTGTCGCATGTTCGGCTCACACCGGAAATGCTCGACGGGCCGCTTGTACCGATTCCGAAAGGGTATCGTGGCCCTATTTATCTCTATATATTGGATCGCTTCACCAAGAAGCCGATCCTTCATGACCCGCACGGTATCTATCCGTATCCCGTGCCGGCAGGGACCTGGGTCGACGCGTGGTGCGCGCGGGTTTACGGCGGCATCCAGCGGTGCCTTCCCGTCGCTACGTTTGCAACGAACGTCGCAACGGCCACGGGTCTCGCAACGGAAGGCGTC